>NC_050581.1:98530161-98545161 GCF_011100635.1 Trichosurus vulpecula
AAAAGAGTTTGACATTTTCACAGAGTGTTCAAATTAAATATGGCCAGTGCAGGGTTGGGGTGGGGGATGGGGTGTGAGGAGAGGCATCCGTCTAACCACTGATTCATCACCAACAGATTTGACCTACAGGGAACAGAGGGCAAGCAACGATAGGTCAGAGAAATGACTCTTTGACAAACTAGGCATTTTCTTCATGCGCTGTTTATACTAGGACCAGTCTTTAGAAAGTTTTTTTTTGTTTGTTTCTTTGTTGTTGTTGCTGTTTGGTTTTTCTTTTTTAATTAAAGAAAGGCAATTGCGACTATGGCAAAATGACATGCTTAAACTTGACATTCTGTTAGGGATGAGCACTCTTTAAAGCTTATAAAAAAACTTGAAGTGGTTCTCTGGAATGTTAAGGATTAATACAGATGCTGGCTGCCACTGTCATGCCCATGTAAAATATGTCAACCCAGAAAGAGCTGCATCAATAGCCCTAAGGTATTTAAAATGGAAAGTAATTTTTTTTATTTTATTTTGAACCAAGAAGGGTAGCTGCACAAAGTTTTCTACATAGCTTGCCCACCTCAAATAAAATGTTTATTCTATTTTTAAAAGTACAAATGTATGCCACCCACTCAGCTTATGTTAGTTTACATTTTACCATTTTCAGAAATTATAAACCTGGTGAAGAGGGAAATAATTGCTTTAAAACAACCTGGCACAGAAAATGATTTTTTTTAAAAGCACTAGAGACTTTCTGGCAAAGACAAGGCACAAATGGTGTTTTATGAAAATTAATAGCATATAAAAGGATATACCCTCCTTTTTCCTCCTCCTCTTCCTACTCTTCTCAAGGCCCTTCTCCCTAAGATCCCCTCCCTTGTATTAAAGATATTCTATCTAATTCCCAGTGGAGAGGTTGCTAAAAGTGGTAAGTCACAGCTGTGTTGACATCGACCTTCTTGAACATGGCATACCAACGTCATCCTGACACACTTACAGATGCCTCGTTACAAGCTGCACCAGTCACTTGACTTGAAATACCTGACTTAACTGTAAAACAAACTGTTAATCTCTGGTCTTTCCTCGAGTTCAGCTCTTCTCTGCAGTTTTGGAACTCAACCAAAACCTTGTGATGTTTCTTTCTATCACAGAGAGCTCCACTCTGATTGGTATTTGACACTGTCCAGTGACTGCTCAATGAGACCCCAGATAGCACACCTAGGAACACCTCAGCCCCTGTTTGCAGATCATTTTAAATGAGATGTTCTTGATTCCTGTTCCCACAGAAATCAATAACAGGATGACCTTCAATTTAAAATACAAACTAATTAATTACCTGTTCTGTTGAAAATGTTGATATCTGATTTGCCTGGAGAATTTCAATTATGAATAGATTATTTCTTTAAAGAGGCTCTTCGAAAAATATGGATAGATATTGAAAACCTCATATTATACAATATAAATGATATTTTCTTAAAGCAGATATAAAATATTTTCCTTGCAAGTATTAATATTGGGAAGTTTCCCTCTTGTGGCCCATTTCCTCCTGGTGACATCATAATCAATTGCCTTATAAATTAAAGCAATCCCACAAACATACATGACCAAGAATCCATGGCTTTAAGGTGAAATGAAAAGCTTTTTACTTGAGTTCAGAGCTATTTTTCTACTACAACAGTTAATGACCAAAATCTCTATTACAACGAAAGATATTGCATTACTCAGTTTCCAAAGGACTTGCAATTGTTTTGTTTCACAACTTCTAAAATACCTGAGTCTCTACATACATATTAAAAACTCTTTTGAACATTTTTTTGCTTAGTTCATTCTTAATTAAACATTATATACAGGTCACCGCAAGAAAAGCTATATAGAATCAATGCCTATTCATTCAGACTTACCATCTACCATGTTCAAGAAACTGTACTAGGCAATATGGAAAATACATAAGATGATTATTTTATTTATTATATATTAATTTATTATCATCATTATTGTATATTATTTTTTTCCTTAGGCTCAAAAGGTTTAAAAATAGTAAGGGGAATTTAATTATACATACAAATAGCTCTAATATGTGGCTGGAACATAGAGTCATAAGAGGTGTACAAAGTAGTATGAGTTTGGAGGAGGAAAAGACTTAAAGGTAAAATCAAGGAAGGCTACACAAAGAAGGTAGGATTTCAGGTATCCCTTAAAAAATGAATAGGCATTAGAAAGGTGAAGATGGAAAGGGAATGGTCACTGCACACAAACTATTCTAAGGAAAGCAAAGGCAAAAGACATGGGAAAAGGTGAGGTCAGTTTAGGGAACAGTGAGCAGTTGAGGCAATGTAATAGAAAAGAAGATTAATTTTAGGTTTTTGTTTTTTAATGATCAGAGCTATATTTTAGGAAGATTATATTGGCAGCTATGTATAAGACTAAGTGAAAAGAGGAAAGAGTAGATGAGGAGAGACCAGTTTAGAGATAAATTTTATTATATAGGTGATAGGTAATGAGAACCAAGACCAAGGTGGTAGCAATAGGAATGTAGGGATGAGACTGGATTTATTGCTCATTAGAGCTGACTGCTGAGAGAAATGATTGTGCACGGAAGGAGAAGAAACCATGCAAAGCCATCAGTGAACACTTCAAGTATACAGCCAACATATCTTTTTAAAAAAATGTCAATACAAGGTTAAAAGAAAGGATAATTCAGTTCATTCCTATGGAGGAAAATATTCACTTGGGACTGTCGAGTATCAAAAAGTATATGTAATGCAGCAATGAGTACTATTCATTCAAATACTATCAAAATGAATGCTAAACTACATTTTAAAAGAGTTCTAGAAAGATTATCAATGGAGTAGTGTTCTGGAAACCTTTTTGCACAGCAATGGAAAAGAACAGGTGACAGCGCTGTTATAAAATACAGCTGTACATAAAAATCAAGAATAGAACCAAGGGGATTCTCTTTTTGAAAGTAATAAGAAATCAGAGTTCATGGACTATAAGTCCCATGGATCTTTATTCAATAAGTTCCCCCTTTAAATTAGATTTCACATCAACCATACACTGCCAAAGGGAAAATACACTCATTTAGCAGCAGTATGATCTTAGGCAAGTCACGCTCTGAGTCTCAGTTTTCTTATTTGTAAAATTAGGGCAATAAAACCTGAACTACCTAATCTTAGGGTTCTTATGAAGTACACTGTAAACCTTAAAAACACCTTAGATGTTCAGGTTTTTATTATTGTATCAAGATCCCACTCAAATCTATATCCATTTTGGTCCCAAATAGAAGACACCTTTTTTAAAAATCAATTACATATATGAATAAAAGAAGCTCTAGAGTGAATTGAAAATATTTTGTCTTTAAAAAAAAATCTAACATGCTCAAATGCCTTTGTACAAAAAAAACACAACAAAACTATCATTTTATGAAACCCTGAATCTACACACAGGATATAATCTGGCATTTATGTAAATTACAAATATACGTCTTTAGATCACGGGTTGCACATCGAATATACCATGTGCACAACATATGATGACTACAAACAGGCCAACACAGATGTCTTTAACAAGAGAATGTGTTTCTAAAGGCAGACTACTATCATAAAGTTAATCTATCATGCACGTCCCCTTTGTCATGACTGAAAGGTACTGAAAAAAAAAAACTTCTAGGGCATGTTTTGAAGGAACTAGTAACACTGCATGTTTTATCGTACATACAAATATGCACACATGTGCACACCTACACACACACCGTCACATCTCTATCACGTTGTAATTTTTACAACAAAAACAAAAATTCCTAAGTAAGAGATGAAGGGTAAGTATTGTGAGTATTCACTTCACAAACCTGTACTCAAAGACCAGGGGTGGGGGCTGGGGAAGAGGTATATCTAAAGCAGACAAAGCCATAAAATGCAAGGAAATTCTATGTTAAATATGCTGTAATAAAACTTCAACGTTCCAATATGGAAAATATAGACAACATATTTACTTCCACCTGCACTAATTTCTGCAACTATGCTTCATTACTGGGACATGTGCTTGAGGGCCAATATATATTTTTGTTTATTTGTTTGTTTTTAAATAAAATATTTCTAAAAGAACATTTTTTTCCATTGACACCTTCAGGTCACATTTGAACGTTTGTTCATTTTCCCCCACAAGTCAGATTTTTATTCCTAAATTTCTCTGGTTCTTAATACATATAAAATTATAAATAAACACTTGATTATGCTGCATTTCTTGATACACAAAATGGAAATCAAACAATCTGTAAGTATAACTGTCTGGCATATTTCTTAAAGACCACAGGAGATGATAGATAGATAGACAGACAGATAGATAGATATAGAAAGAAAGAATATATAGACATCACTTAATCCTTATTTTCCATTTTGTGTGTTATTATTATATGTTATAATATATATTCCACTAGAATTGAAATTTAGTTTCCTTTTGTGAAAGGTTCCTGAACATAAAAATAAAAATAGCCAATTGGACCTTAGTCATTAATTTGCCACCATTTCATAGCTCTCATTGAATGGTCTCTCAACATCACTTGCTCTTAAAGACAGTGGCACTTTGCACATAGTAGCTACAGTATTATTTTCATCATAACCTTTTTGATACACTGATTTGATACTTCTTTTGCTTCTTTCTTTTCTTGGACTTAAAAGGCATGTTTTAGATTTTGTTGCCCAAAGAAGAAAATGTTGATTAGAAAAGCAAAGGCATCAGAGCTGCCAAGAAAATAGAAGCAGCCACTCCATTGAATTTTGTAGATCATAAGACTGCAGGAAATCTTGAAGATCTTAAGCTTTGGGGCTCGAAGAGACTGTAAAGATTTTCAAGTCCAATTCCTCCATTTTATGGATGAGAAACTGACACTTAGAAAAACAAAGTGCCTTGCCAAAAGTCAAGTTAGTTAAGCGTCAGACCAGGATTTGAACCCAGCTTCTAAGGCTAATCCAGTAATCTTTAAACTGGCAGTGGGAATTTACATTCATAATGATTAAAACCAATCTATCTAGTCTTCAAGTGTTTCCTATGTCTACTTTGCTACTGCTTTTTTGAACTAACTGAAAATATTTTGTTCCTATTAGATTTAAGAGGACAACTAGAGCAGAAAAAGCTAAGTTAAAGGATGCTATAGAAATTTAGCAAATATTTATACATTGTTACTATGGGGGAAGTTATATGTATGAATTAACCAGTAATAACTGACAATTAATTTCTTTATTCCAATGCTATTTACACACTTCTTAAAAGTGAGTATGAAACACCTCAAATGACTTAAGTCACAATTAAGCATTTTGCTTACAAGGAGACACAAAAAAGACTTAAATCTTTTGGTGTGGTATGGCACAGAGGACTGTAGTTTATATAAATAAAAAATATATATGGCAACATTATAGAAATGGACAGTAAGTACACATCATTTTATTATCATCTATTGACTGGCTGCTGGTTCACATACAGGAAAAGTGTTTTTAATATAATGAACTTTCCTGTCTCTCTCTTCATGAGAGAACCTGGAATATATTATACACATATGAATGAGGCCTGGGATGCAGGATATGGGATGTGCTTGCTATCAACAGATTAACACTTCATTTTCATTACCCTAATCTCACCACAGCCTGTGAACGCTCCCACTCTTTCTTACTGGAACAACAATAGTGCATGAAAAGCAGGCTGACAGACAGAAGGGGTTCATTAAAAGAACAAGGTCCTTATTCGTGAAACATATCTCACCTGTATTATCACAGACTTCTGGCTCTCAGAGTCTGCTACTGAATCAAGCTGTCCCAGATGTCTATGTCTTAACTTCCTCTGTCCCCCACTTTCAACTTGTTCTCTTTATAGCTGAAAACACCACACACACATACATACATACACACACATACATACATACACACACACACACACACACACACACACACACTCACTTCTCCAAGAAATAACTCTTCTTGGTGTATGAGGGGATTTGTGACCTGTTATAAAGGCTGTTAATCCCAAACTATTTCTTTTTAAGTTGGCCAAGAAGACAGTAGGGCTGACTATGAAGAGAGTTCCAGAAGAAAAATTTGGCACCAAAGCTTGAGGTCTCCTGTCTCCATCAAAATGCTTTCAAGGTTGCTTGTAAGGTAATTCAAGAGAACTATAGTTTCTTATTGTGAAAGTTTCTTAAACATTATGATTTGTACTGTTAAATAAATGATAAAAATAGTCTAATAATGGCATTCCCAATAAATTGCATAGGAACTTCACTATAAAGTCATCCAGCATCCTCAGGGCTGCACGCCATGTTATATATAGTGTTATAATGAAGTCCTTCTGGTGCTACCAATTAGTAAATCCCTTTGGATTGTGAACATGATGGACACCACATTATACAGAATTCCACACTATAGTCACTGCTATCAAAGTGCCTGTGTACAAGGCCAGCGTGTGAAAAGTCTCATTTCCAAGTCAGAGACTAATTTAACCTGAAGATTTTATGTAGAAGTTAGAATATAAGGAACAATATTTTTAAAGCTCTTTTAACTACTAAAAGTGTCACATTACTCTTGTAAACAAAAACTAAACTAGTATACTTCCCATTTCTCCAAGAATCACAAATAAACACATCACATTGCCATGCAATGAACCTATTTTTATTGTACTCAATACTTTCCTTAGAATTATACAAGATATTTTGTTCAGACTGGAGCTGGGTTTTTGTTGGGATGCTTGTTTGTAAACTGGGATTTCTCTTCCACTGTCTAATTTTTTAATTAAATAAATTATCACATAATTTGACAGTATGCAAGTTAAATTCTGACACGGTCAATAAAATGAGAGCTTGCAGTAGTTTTCGGGCAAGGACCATTTTCATGAATGCATCCTTTGTATAAGGACTTCGTCTATCTTGCCTGCAAATGACAGTCATATGCCACCAGCTGAAGTAGGCATTTCCAACCATGTCAACTGCTCTAGGGCTTTAAACAGTGGGCACAGAAGTGGACAGATCTATTTATTAATGCCTGATTGGGTAACATAAACAACTACTTTTTGCTTGATTTAAAGCAGCAAAGTATTTGTTTTCATTTGCAATCCAAAAATATATATATATATATGATATATATATATAGAGAGAGTATGTGTGTGTGTGTGTATGTGTGTATGTATAATTAAACCCAAGATAATGGAACTTCATTTTAATATTAGTTTTGTTATTATATTAAGGCAGCTGAAAGTAATTATTTTTATATGTGCAATCTTCATTAGCTTGGGATTTTCCTCTCAGACATGTAGTTCAGACATTCCAATCACCAAACAGAAGTCTTGAAGAACTGTCTGGAGAACAAATAGCCACTAAAAGCTACTTTAATAAAGTTGAAAAATTCATGACACTCACACAAAAGCACAGCAGGTACAAAACTGGGAGATACACTCTCCCTACATACATACTTTCTAACAATCATATAAAAGTAGATTAGCTTCTCCTTATAAACTACATTTTTAACTGAAAATCCCAATAGTAACTTATCAACGCTAGTTCTATTTTGTCTTATATACTTTTTAAAGTTGCATTTATCTCTTAATTATAAGGTCTTAGAAAACCAGACTCAAATAATTTCACTTTTCAAATTTTTTTTAATCTGAACAAGAGCTCATATTATGTAAATGAAATTCTACTGCTAGAAAATAATGATTCCCTTTAAAATTTTTTTTAAAAAATCACAAAATTTCCGTACTGTTAGGCACTTTTGTACACAAAGTGAAGATCAAATTGAACTACTTTTCAGCACCTTTGAATGATAAGCCTGGGCATCTGGTCACACATTTTTATCATGCCTTCACTTACAGGAACACTTACATAGCAAAACACAGGCTGTCCTCATGTCAACACCTATGCATAGGAACCTCTAGAAAGGGTGCTTTTCCTTCCATTCTTATACCAGAATAAACTGCTGGCACAACAACTGTGCTATTTGATTATACCCAGTTTTATATGTGTTTTAATTTCTTTCCATTTGTGAGAAAACTGCCAATGAAAAAAGAGAAGTGGTAAAGAGATGGAAGAATATAGATAAGGAGGAAGAAGAGAACACAGCGAAAGAGAAATTATAGTAGGATGCAGGGAGAAGAGGAGGACAGATGAGATTAAACATTTGCTTAGGTTTTTTGGACACATTCTGCAAAAACAAGTTTCTAAAATCATATCCCCTTAACAAAGAATAGCAAGATAGCACTGTGATCCAATATATGAAATTAAGTTATTAGAAATCTTGAAAAGAATTGATTGCTACTCATTTAATTGTGGCTTGATTTATTTTTTCATTTTTTTGACCAATAAAAATTAAAGCTGAAAAACTCAGATTTTTAAAATAAAGCTTTTTTTGGAAAAAGTCATGATTCATTTACTACATTAGTAAAGTTGGAAATTGGAATTTTAGGTTAAACACGTTAGGTGACATGTTCTTCAACAGGAATTTATACCTAGTCTTAATTAAAATTGTGTAAATGGAGGAAGAATGTAATGGTTCTTTTTTTTTCTTTCCCTCATCCCTACAATTGGTGGCATGGAACGCTCCCAGGATCATTTGAACAGCATGCCAATGCACAATGTCCTCACCCAAATGAACTCAAGTCATAAACGTTTTTACCTTGGAGTTGGCATATACTTTGGGAAATTTCCTACGTTCTCTTTAAAAAAGTGACAAATTTTAAAAATCACAAATACTGTTATCGTCAATTGCCTAAACTGTCTATAAAGCTAAGTGGGGTGAGGAGGGGATGGCTTAAGTGCGGTGAACAGAATATGCTTTATGAAGAGCCATGCACCTCCCAAGATTGAACAGACCTCTTTAGAGTTGGTAGAATGTCATCTGCATTAGTTGTTTATATTCTTCTTGCCCACTTTATTTTCCCTTCCTGAATAGCATTCCTCTTACAAGGTGGGGCTGGGGGTGGGGGTGGAAAGAGAGACCATTGCCCTTTCGCGTACTTATATTTTGTTGGTGTTAGGATCCTTAATGCACGTATTATATTCATATACTAAATTATATGTAGCATATAATATATAACACATTTCATATATCCCCTTCTTACGTCTGTCCTTTACTCTTTATTACTCTAGAATTAAAAAAAAAAAACACTTAAGTTTCAGAGAAAGACCTTCTACTTGGCCTTTCCTTAAACCCTAGTAGATGAATAGCAGCAACCACAATTTGGGCACTAACTGCTTTTCTGGGATCAAAAAAGAGGCATCAACTTTGGTAAATAACGTGAGAATGAACCATTTCCCATCAACTCCAACCAGTCATTGACTAACAGGCAGAGAGGTACCATCAGTTAGGAGCAAGTATCTGCTTTGTAGGATGGAGAAGAATAAAGGAAATTCATTCTGAGCATACTATTTATTCTACACAGCCAGATTCCAAATAGAATCCAACCTAAAGGAAATCTTGGAACTCTAATATTATTTGTTCTTTTAGCAGTATACTAAGCAGCCAGGACCGACAAAACAATCCCACAGAAAATTTCTAAACAGGAAAAAGCAGCACACTGTTCTTAAAAAGTAGCTTGTTTTCATCTTCTTCACTATGTCTACTCTATGAGGAAAGAAAATAAGAAGTAGTCAGAAACATTACTGTATGTATGTGTGTATATATATATGTGTGTATATATATATATATAGTAATTTATATAATATATATAGACATAAAATCATAGACCTAAGTTTTAAAGTACAATATTAAGAACAAATTGCAAGGTTCCCTCTTAATCCTTCCTTTTGCCATATATTCTAGAGTACCAAGTATGGAAAAGCCTTCTTAAGCTGTGCAGGTCCATTAACTATTTGCATTCATAAGGAAATTTCTGTTAAAAAGCAATGAAAATGACTGGCAAAAAGACTATGCATTGTGCACATATTTTTAATCTTTCTAGTGAAAGTGGATATGGGGGGAAGGGGGGTCACTAGAGCTTTTTTTTTGTTTGTTTTTCTGACTGAAGTTTATGACGCCAGCTCTATATCAGTAACAGACTGTTCCTTTGGAATCTGGACGCTGTGTCACAACGACCTGGCAAATGTGAGTGCTTCTGCTATCGCTACAGTCCTTGCAGTCTTGCCTCAGCTGTGACCCATTCACTTTTGCCCCAACTTCTTAGAGATGCCTTACTCAGCATCTCATTAGTTAGGGAGGATTTGCCTTGGCTCTTAACCCTGACACAGGAGTAGGAGGATCTGCTGCTGCTATATCCCAAATCTGTCCTGTCACTACATTAAATCAGATTCCCATAAAACTATGCATGAATAATTGGATTCATCAGAGAATGTTAAAATACGCACATAAATATAATTATGAGAAATGCCTGCAATTATATATGCAGTACATGTACCTGTGGGTAAGTATTTCTCATCTGTGGTTATCTGAACTCACCTTAGCAAAAGCTTTACAAATTGTACCCACATCTTTTACATTTGTACAGCTGATAAAATATATGTAAACATATGCGAATAAAAAAATTTCTTCAAAACAGTGACTTGATATAAGCAACCTCATTTAAATTAAACTAAAAACAAATGAAAATGTTCCACATAATTTTGCTATGTAAAATGTATGTAAATTATAGACACAGGTTATATAGTTATATTTGTATGTACTCAAAATGTACATACTGTATAGTTCCCAATTTTCTTGTTATAAATTTATGTATCCTATATATTTTATATATATGCACTCAAATCATGACAAACAAACCTATTGTATTCTATATTTTAATGCCCCCCCAATCTAATGTCAAAGCTACGTTATTCTAGGGTACACATATGTATAAATTAATATATGACCATTCTTAAAAAGAAAACACTCAACTAAACGCAATACCTTAAATAAGCCTATTAATTCAACAGGCTAAAGTTATATGCCATCTAAATTAATGCAGATGTTTATTTTAAGGTGAAGACTGTAAGTCTGGGTAGTATAATTTTTCTTTATGATCACATGATTAACAAAACATACCAACAATGAAATAGAGTGTGGGGAAAGGGGAAGATGCAGGAAGATATTTGATGTCTGGTAAGAAAAGTCATTTTCAAAGATGATTAGCTATTAGCTATTGTATTAAGGGCCCCTGAGTCAATGAAAGCAAATCTACATTAAAAATAAATAAGCTTAATTTGGGCTAGAAGGTTTCTAGTCAAAGTTCAATTCACAAAATATAAAGAAAAAGCAGAATGAAATATGATAGAAGCCAAAAGTATATGTCTTTTCACTAACTAATAAAAAGTATTCAAGAGAAAAATTTCTTTGAAAGTCTAAAAACTTAGACAAAGCCGTAATTTCCATCGTAAAATAATGAGTCTACAGACTGAGTGTATTTGCTTCTGTGCATGGCAGGAGCTGGCAGACTGCTTGCAGAACAACTCACACCAAACATGCATTTTATATTGGTTCTGACACTGTTATTACATATTTCTTATTGTACATTTTATCATTTTCTCTGAAATATACCAGATTTTACATTAGGTAGAAAAAGTTTGCTTTATTATATCATATCTTTGGCGAACAGATGCTGCTGTCTTAATGTAAGTCATTGATTTAATTTTTAGTTTTCTTGGTCTGCCCCTCACCTATCTAGAAAATGATTTCTCTGGTGATAACTAACACATCATGCTAATGAGAGAATCTAATGCACAATAGAAAAATGTCACTACTAATAATATTTGCATGAAGTTAAATAAAGCAACTGTAAGAGAATGTCAGACAGTTGTTCCTTAATAAGATACAGTTTCACAATAAAATTATGTTGTTAATTTTGTTACATCATTGGGTGAATCCTAAATTACTATATAATGATGCCCAGAGTCATTTATAATTCTAATATACTCTCTCACTCATGTCTTAAAAGAGAGCTTGTAGAAAAGGTTTTACATTTTATTTCAATCTGGCTAAATATCACTTCCCTTTTAATAAAAAGGTAAATGTCTTTTGCATTTGATGTCAATGTGAGTTAAAGCCATGTCTCTGTTATGGTCTAATTTCAGAAAGAAAAGTATTTTGAAACATATCAGCCCCTTCAGGTAACTAGAAGAAAAATATATATATATACTATTGTGACCAAGAAACAAAACATTTGGGAAAACAGAAAAAAAGGGCCTAATTTTCTTTTTTATGCATCAAAATGAGTCCATATTTTCTGTTGATAACAGTACCTCATAAGACTAGACTAGTCAGAGTTCTGGACTCTGCCAGATTAGCAGGGAAGAGAGCAAAGGGTTTCTGGTCATTCTCGACCTGTCACTGATCAAAGTGACCCAAAGAAGAACTCCTTTTACAAAAGTTAAGATTTATGCCCTTTAAGGTTATCAACCATTCTTCTGTATACAGAATGAAAATGACCCCTTTTAAGTGAATCATACTTCAATATGGTAGGGAGTGGGGGGAAAGGGGGAAGAAATGTCGAGTAGAAAAAAAACACTTAGTTAAATTCTCATATCATGAACTTCTAGGAGATAATTTAGAAATACATCTCCTTCCACAAATTTTCTTTGGAATGTGAGGCCTTTATATTTTTTTAAGTATTAGACAGAAGGGAAGATCTACATACTGTAAACAGATTCAAACTCATGTGAAAAGATCGCAAAAAGCATTCCTGTATCCCCACTTCCCCATTACCTTTAGATACACAATCCTAGATTATTCAATTTCAACATTTATGGCAAATTTCCAATCTACAAGTTTTCTTATAGTTATTGATAATGAATTGTCTATCATCTAGTTATGAAATCCTCCAAATGGGTTTTTGCTAAAGAACACTACTTAATTTTTTGTATTTAAATAACAATGACAATAATTCAATTATCAGCATCACATTTCATGCTGTTTAAGTAACCTTTGAAATGAAATTATTTTTCTACTGATTATGTGAATATTTCATTTAGTACACAAGTACATAACATTCTCCTTGGAAATTAAAATAAAGTTGAAATATGAAAATGTTTGGGATGATTTTATACCTAAGAAAGTTGAATTCAGTATTTCAAACTTTCCCCTGCAATATGACAAAATTTAGCTTAATTTCTTCATTGGAACTAATGTTTCTTTAAACATAGAATTCAATAGAGAAGAATTAGGTATTTCAGGAAAAAGGTGACTCAAAAATTATACATGCTGAATCAGCATTGCTGATGAAGGGATGGGGGAACAAACATTGGAGTATGTGAAGAAAAAAACTTGACACTTAAATATATTTGCAGTTTTGCTCACACATTGTTTAAATGTATAGGTAGTATATACAAATTAAAATGTTGCAACAACCTGAACAAATATGTAAAGGAAGATAAAATGTTACCCTGAAGGAGAAAAAAAAAAAATGAAAACTCACACCCCTCCTTGTATGCTTTGTAAAAATGCAAGCATGTTAAGTAAACATTTTATGGCAATAAAAAGATGGGGGGAAAACTATCTCAACCAGAAAATTAATGAAACATAGAAACACACAATTGAAGCACAAATATTTAAAAATAGATGTTTATCATTTCCTTTTTACAGTACTAGAGTGTATTCCAATATCTGATTCCATAGAATCAGTCATGCATAAAGTACTTCCATAAATTTCTTGCTCTTCCCCACACAAAAAGTAACACACTCATCTATGATCACAAAAACATAGATACACACACACAACACACACAACACTACATATACACATATGCCCACAACACTTAGCATCCTTAAATTTAGGGGAAATGGAATAGCCAAAAAAAAAAATCCTAAATATCAAAAATACATTGTGAGTAAATTATTCTCCAAATGAGGAATTTCTAATAACTTGCCCTATTCTCTCTCATCTTTTGTTACAATTTTATGTTTGTTTAGGCTAAATATTTTCAATGAGTTGGAGCATGCTTAGATCCAAATCTATCTGCAAAGGGTCTAATGCCAAAGAGGCAATATAACACCATCTAGGTGGTTCAATAGCCATTTATCAATTGATCATTATCTCGATCTGGTTACATTAACTCCTTTGTAGCCACAGTGGAAGACTTCCTCATTCCCACCCCAACGCTTGACCTCAACTGCTTATGAAAAATACAGAGGGGCATCTAATTCGAAAGTAGACGTATTATTTCCCCCTTGAATGTCAGAGCATACTGTATCTTCCAATACACAGGAGAGAGCATACAACCAGTGCTGTATATCGCAACCATAGGCTTCTCCTAGTGACACTGTGCACTGAAAATGTACATCTGTGCTAACAAATGAACTTTAACTTTTAAGAATGGGAAATCACACGCAAAGAGTTGCTTATTTGGCTTATGTTGATTACATTTAAATGTCAGCTTACTGTATCAGCAGTAATCAGGGTCCCTCTACAGGATATATCAAAATATACCTTATTCAAATGCATTTATCCTGGCTTAGAATGGCAAGGCAAAAGCTTCTCCCCTGAGCAGATACTATAGGTCTTTGACTCATTATTTCACTATGTGACTATACACTGTACTTTTAAACTTTTTGCAGCTCACACTCAAGCTAATTTTTTCCATACTCTCTATATTAACAAAAACTAGTTCAGTGCACCGCTTCATTTTGTGCACTAACTTTTTAAAGTAAAAAAGATTTTAAAAGTTAGGAATTCTATCCTTTTAAAATTATCAAAATAATGGCAATTATTTAATAACCCCTAGGCTACATAATGAAGCATGCTTATTCCGATTCTTTGTAGAGTAGTAACCTTAAGAAGAAGAAGAATCTCAAACTACTTTCTTTTTCTTTTTGTTGTTTTGAACGGGATTTTGTCTGTCTTTTAAAAGAAAAGACCATCTGACGGACTGACAGAGTCTTTCCTCCAGCCCCCTCACCCCCCATGCCTCAGTTCTGAACTTCCCTCCTCTGCTAGTCCAAAATGAAAGTTTCTCTCTCTCTCTCTCTCTCTCTCTCTCTCTCTCTCTCTCTCTCTCTCTCTCTCTCTCTCTCTCTCTCTCTCTCTCTCTTTTTGTTTTCACGCAGTAGAGCCAAA
>NC_050581.1:98550161-98630161 GCF_011100635.1 Trichosurus vulpecula
AAAGAGCAAACAAAAAAACACTTTCCAGAAAACTGAACTCAACCTCTCTGAATATTCACATAAAATAGAAAAGAATGCTTTAGAAATATTCCACCAATGGGGGGGAGGGGAGAAGTACAAAATATTAAAAAGTTTTATTTTCCTTAAACAAAACTGTAACCTTTAAAATAATTTGTTATTTTATAGGGACTTGATTTTTTAAATGACAGAAAACTGACATGTTCCCTTTTGCCTAATCATTGAACCAATGCCATATTAAACTGTTTAAATGTACCATGCTTTGTATTTTCTTTTAAACTTTGAACCATCTGTAAAGTAGCTATGGGTATATTTATTCTAAGTCTGTGCTCTTAAAAAATAATCAAAAAAGTATAATTACAGAGAAAATGTATTTTTAAAAATCTTCATGCATATAACTATGCATGTACCCTCAATGAGATCAAATTAGTTGGAAAGAATTTGCATTTTGGTTAGAATGAGCTAACAAGACTATAGGGAAACAATACAATTTTAACCAGCAGGGCAAGAAAGAGTTTTTCCTTCTTCTAAACTCTTCAAGTAATAATTCTCACAACTGATCCTTTTAAAGTGTTAGTGATCTTTACAGTATTTGAGTTGTTGGGCAGTAATGTGTTTTCTTTTTCATATTGTTTTCATATCAAGGAATTTTCTATAAACTCATATTCATACAGAAAGTATGCAGGCAAAGAACTGTTTCATTTGGTCTGAAAATCATTATTACGTTTACTTTCTGGTAGTCATGAATTACTTGAGAAGATAGCTTGCCACAGTGAATAGAGAGCAGACCTTGGAATCAGTGACAGCTAGATTCAAATCCAGCCTCTCACACACGTAGGCTTTGATACCCTGGGCAAATTACTTAATCTTTCAGTTCCCTAGGTTACTTATCTTAAACTATAAACTGAAGATAGCCCCACTAGCCTTACCAGAAATTACCTATACTAAGAAAATCATAGGCCTGAACTTAATAGATTTACACACAGGTACGTATGTATATGTAAGTGCTTACCTTAAGATTTTGGTCTTTCTCTAAGGCATGATGCCAGAGCTTATTGTCTATGTAAATATCATTGGTTTCAATAACAAATCTTACTCTCATTGTTCTGAAACACAACTTGGAATGTCCATTCTTCAATGACTGCTGATAGGTAATATTACTAAGGAAATAACGTGAAATGAACACAAAGGAATGTATAGTTGAGGAACCTCATTTTGAAAGCTCTTCTAGACCCGCCTTTGATTTACCATACAGTACCTGTAATTCCCAGAGTTCAGTCTGCTGCAGCTGTTAACAGATTCTATAATCTAGAATGACAGTAAACTACCCTTTCCTTTTCTTTTATTCACAATTTCTTTTCGAGGCTCAGTTAAGTACATAGCTGGGTTAAAGATCAGTGGTTTTTCATGTGACATGCTCTGGTATTCATCTAATGGCTTGTCAGGACAAAACTGTCCCTGTTCTTGCCAAAATAATAAAAATGACTCTCCACATCGCATGACAATCAGCCCTTCCTTATGGCGAAACAACTCAAGCTTATGTAATTAACTTGTTTTATAGATTTTTTTTCTAAATAACTGACATTATGCCAGGAAAGAGGATGCAATTCTCAAAGGAGATAAAAATTCTCACCCCCCCACACATACTCACTAAACCAACATGTGTACTAGTTTCCTATCAAATCAGACTTGCCTATTTCCTAAAGATAATGCTGAAGTTACAAATATGTATTGCATTAGAGTGGATAAGTTAATACGTGCAAATTATGCAGAAGCAGCCGGCTGGGCACAGTCACAGACAGAGGTGGAGGATTCAATTGAGGAAATGTCATTTTTCTTGAGAACAAAGTATGGGACTTGCTTTGCAACATCTGTTGGGCTGTGTGAAATGTTAACAGATGTCTTAAGTGAAAAAAAAAAGAGGAAGAATTAATAAAGGAAACCTCCTCTAAACAGATAATCCACCCAAATTTCCATATTCCCAAGGAAAAAAAAATGACAGCAACATTTTTTTCATATAAAATCTACCATCATTATTTGACTATATAAAGTTTCATTTTCTTTGTGAAGTTAAGGAAGAAAACACTCTGACTTCTTATTTTTTAAAAAGGGGATGGGGAAAACTGACCAGCCATTTCACCCAAGCTTTCCCCAATTCTGAACCCCCTGGTAAATAATCACGTCATAATCTATACTAACTAGTCTCTTCTTGATTCACATATGTAAATTTACTGAAAGGAGGCTAGAAAATGTATATTGCACAAAAAGAGAATTCTTTCACTGTGACTTTTCCTTCAAAACAAAAAAAAAAGTACTGATCTTTTGTTTTTAAATCACCTTCATTTCTACAAATATTCCTCATCCACCTCCTTTACTCTGCAAGCCATCTCTTAAAACAAAGAATGAAAAGGGGGATGGGGAAGGGAAGTAGGAGCGGAAGTGGTTCAGCAAAACTAACCAAGACATCAACTGAGTTTGCTAATGTGGACAATATTCTGTCCCCATGAACTCTCCCACCTCAGTGAGGAAAGCTGGGAGTCTTTTCTCACCTATTCAACCAGATCAAGCTTAGTCAAAATTATGAAGAATACAGTTTCTTTTCTGTGTTCTATCTGTTTACACTATGGTAATCATTATGTATATTTTCCCCTGGTTCTGCTTTCTTCACCCTGCATCAGTTAATAAAAGTCTACATATGCAAATCTGAATTCTTCATATTCATCATTTCTTACACCATAATAATATCCCATTACATTCATGTACTATGAATTCTATAGCCATTCCCCCAGTTGGTGATGCCCTATCCTTTTAAAATGAGGAACACAAAGATTCTCTTCTGTACCCCTGCTTACGTAACAACTGAATTACTAGCTTTAAGGCAGCCATTCTAACAATCAGAAGTTCAGCAACACTGCCTTTGTAAATGTGCACTGCACTAGTCACTTGGTTTCTTCTGCACCATTTGAATTGGATTTTTTTATAAGAATGAGCAGTCATGGTGATAAGTTACTATTATTAAGCATCTACTATATGCCAGGTGCTGTACTAAGTACTGGCTTGATAGTCCAGAGTGGGTTTCTCTTGGAAACAAATCAATCCATAAACATTTATTAAGTATCTACTATGCACCAGATACTATGTTAAGCACCGGGGATACAAAAAGAGGCAAAAGACAATTCCTGCCTTCAAGGAACTTACAGTCTAAGTGGGGACCCAAATAAATATATACAAAGCAAGGCAAGGATAAATGGGAAATGAACAGAAGGAAGGCACTAGAATTAAGAGGGTTTGGGAAAGGCATACAGTGAAAGATGGGGAAATATCTCTTTCATTTTTTAAAACCATCTCTTACAGCAATCAAGCCTATCATGAAAATTTTTTTGAGGTTTCCTTATTTTCCCCTAGTTCTGTTGGCTTTATATTTGAGGGAACCCTAGTGGGGATGTTTTCTTAGTCAATGGTTCCCCCTTGTCATTCAATTTATTACATGGTTTACCCACATCTGAGCAACATATTATGGTAGCTTTTTATAAAAGTGTATGTTTTTCAACTTCTTAATCAAATTTGGTAACCATTCCTGGTTTGACTCACTAGCCCCTACAAATATAATCTCTACAAATCCTCCTTTTTTGGGAGGAGGGGAGGTGGAAGGAGTTGAGACTCTCTGCTACCAAGACTCTTAAAACTCTAGGCAGAAATACACACCAATTATCAGCTTATGGATAGACTGATCCATAAGGCACCAAAGTGTCCTCATAAATCAAGCAAGTATGAAAAGATAGGAATTTCTGTTTTCATATCTGACTGTGGTTATAAATTACCCGCTCCTCACTCCTGCTGTGTAAGGAGCCATGTAAAAACTTTACATATTACCTCATGTTTATATCTACACATTCTCCAGGTGACCCTGGCAGCCAAAGGGCTAGCCATTTCAACATCTGGGAACTGTAGCCAGAACCTCATACAGACATCAGGGGGGCAAGACTGCAGCCAAAAAAATGAAGGCAAGACATGTAGGATCATCCCTAAGAGCATTCCTGATATTTTATTAGCCAAAACTGCACCAGGCTCTAAGTGCTCCCTAATGTTCCCTTAGAAGAAATTCACTTCAGAGAAAATTTCAAATACAAAGGCGTTGGTAAACCCCAAATCATAGCCTCTGTACAGACTTGATACTTAATAAATGAATTCTTAAACTGAATTGTGCACTTATGCAGTGTACATTTAAGAAAAAAAAACCTACTCATTATATGACCAGTGACCAGTGAGAGGAAGTGTCCTCAACAATAAATGATAAGAAGATTACACGAGTCTCAATTACTATGGCAGAGGGGTGGCAGACACATTTCATAGATTAGCAGCAACGTCAAAGTAAGTATCACCTAGATGCTTCCCTCTAGTCAATCCAAAGGGGGACATGGGCACTGATTGACACATTTTGTCTTGGCACCGAATTGGGAAAGGGTTGTGATAAAGCATCTGTTGACAGGCTAATCAGCTGTTCAGCTTTTCAGAAACACATAAGGGAAATATCCTACTGTCAGAAACTCTCTGCCCCATTTTGATAGGCTGAAAAGATTTTGGTAAGGTATACTAAACAAATCAGATTTACCAAATGTGGGTAAAATAATGAATGACTCAGGACCAAGGCATGCACAAGTGCAAAAGTAGAAATTATTTTCATCATCTTAGGTCAGTGTGAAATTCATGCCTACAAAAAATCAACCATGTTAGCTTGTTTGAGGTCAAGGGGGGAAAAAAGCTTCAGAGGTACTTTAGTACTACCCTCTCAGGAGTAATACAGAGAATAGTTTCTCCCATGCAAGAAGGAGTCTATTTGCTTGGAAAAGTCTCCAAACAGAAGAGAACTGTGGGAACACTACCTTGAATGAACATTGAAATCGGATTGAGAAGTATATGGTAGGGATTTATTATGAGAAAACTATGATGGGATACAAGGATTCCTCCTAGAGATGATTATTATAAGGTAATTTTCATAGTTCTTTACTTCTAAGATAAGTAGACCTAGAAACCTACTGCCCTAGAGAAGTTATCATAACAACTGAGTAAATTCAATATATAAGTTACTATCAGAGAAATGGATTCATAAATACAGTCATATCACATTTCACACCAGCATTAGGCTATATAAGCTTTGATGTATAAATGGGAAGCAAGTCATGTAATTTCCACAATTTTACACAGAAAAGAATAAAAGGTATGGATAATATCCCCTCAGGTATGATTTATAAAACTTAAAAGAATTTTTTAAAAGAATGAAATTCCAACCTAGTTAAAATCCCAAATCACCAGTAAACTCTGGAGAAAATCACATGCCTACATCTTAAAATAAAATATTCATTTATAAAGAATGAGAAATTAAGATAAAACAAATTAAGAATCTTCCATTTCCTTTAAACACTTCACAAATACTAAATGTAAGTGTACTAGCCAAATAAATAAATACCTAGGTAAGAATTCAATAGCCCAATGGACTCCCAACCTAGACCTGACCCTAACTACCTTCTCTGGTTATATATAATTAAATTCCCTTCTACTAAAAATCCATGACTGGCCATGGTGGTTTTTGTTGCCAGGAATATTCAGAAGTGAATACACTACACACATGCGTAGAACAGGATTAAAGATTTAGGAGTATAATGGCCCTTAAAAACCATATAGTTCAACTCCTTTGTTTTACAGATAAAAATCCAGGGGATATTCTTTGCTCAGGATCACACATCTATTAAGAGTCTTGGGCAGAATTTAAACCCAGGTCTTCATGACTCCAAGTCCAGCACTATTATCCACTGCGTCAGGCTGGGTAAATAGTTTATAGAAGACTGCTCAGTGGAAGAAAAAGACTTGATAGGGACTAAGAGGAACAAACAGCATTTCTCACACCTTTGAAGTATCAACACATGATCGGTTTGCAATAGAATTTGCCCAGTTTGCTTCAGCTAATTCATTCTAAATGACACTACTCTGTATAAATGATGATGTGTGTGAAGGGGGAGGAGATGATATCCATACTACAAATTTCGTGGGTTTTTTTTTTAATTTACCATATTTATTATCGGGTAACAACCTAAAATGGCTTCAAATACAGGCCCAGGAAGGGTATGTCTATCTGTCCAAAAGCATGTGTACTTATAAAATATGGAAATGCTTCTCACCAAAAGTTAACTACAGTGCACATAGAAGTAAATTTTTTTAACCACCACAATTTAAGAAGATCTATAAAAGGACAGAAGTAGTATGATATATATTAGTTGAAGGATGATCCACACTAAAAAAATAAAAATCACAGACCCTAAGAAGAAGCATTAGAAGCTTTTAGCATATCAGTGATTAACCTTTTTTGACCTTCATAAGAACAAATGCAAAGAAAATGTATCATCACTTTTTGAATTGAAGCATTATTGTAAGAATGCAAATCTAAGCCCAGGCCCAAACGAATAATTTTCCAGTTATAGGTTATGCATAGATTGATGACCTTTTGTCAGATGATTTTGAGATGGAAGTCACCTTAGAGATCATTTCCTTAGGTCCTCATCATTTCATAGATGAGGAAACCTGGGGCCTAGACAAGTGAAACTAGTTGGCTAAGAACACATAGGTAACAAGTCAGTCAGTAAACACTGATTAAGTACCTACTAAGTGCTGGGTACTCTGCTAAGCACTAGAACCAGGCTCATGTCCCTTGATTCCAAACCCTGTGCTATTCTCACTAAATGAAGAAGAGCTAGTACACTATTCCTCACAGCAACAGCACCTGCATCAGTCCTAGGGCAAGAAGCAGGAATAGGAGCACTCTATGTGATGACACTGAATGTTCCATAATTATTCCTTAGATGAGAATCAGGGAAAGACCATGGATGGAAGGCTTTGACTCATGGAATGTGTCCTAAAATAAGGCTGATTCATTAGCCAGTGACAGAAACAGTACATCTCTATCAAAAGCAGGATATCAGAATCAAAAGAGTATGGGGAGAAAGATGAAGCAAAGACACATGATCCAGAATCAAGATTCAGTACAAGGAGAAGAGTGTTTCCTTGACCTGGTAAGACTCACCTTTCTTCACATACACACATGCATGTTTTTATAAGAACAATGTTTCTTCTAAATTTGTAGCAACTAGGTAGTTATTGCCACTGCTGATCGTAATTACCCTGTGTGAAAACAGCAGTGTCTAAATGGTGTACACTATGTCTCATTCCTCACTCCCCCCTTCCAAAACTTGCACACATAAACATTTCAAACTGAATTAATACAACAGTTAATGTAGAAATTGAATCAATACTTAAAATGTTCACTTTTTTTTTTCTTCTAGAATTGATTTCCCACCCAATGGTGCCATCTTTAAGGTCATGATTCATACCATAAACATCTATGGACCTATATACTATGTTTAAGGCACTACTGCTACACCATGCTAGGCATCTTAGAGGATATGAAGATAAAAAGGCAGTTCTTATCTTCGAGGAATTTACAATCTAGTGGGGAAGGTAATACACATATGTAAACACCCATGATACAAAGCAGAATTTGATCATCGTTACACAAAAGATATCCTCCCCCTACCCACCCATCCACCCCTAAAAAGTAGGAATTTAGAGGAGGGAAAGGTCATTTCCAGCTGGAATAATCATGGGAAATTTCATGGAGAAGATAGCAATTGAGCTAAACCCTGAAAAGTGGGTAGGTTTTCAGTGGGCAGAGATGAGAAGGCATTACAGATGAAGAGAATACCTGAATACATCACAGTAGGAAAACATGAAAATATTTTTGAACCAGCAAACAACTTGACTATAGAAGAAGGTGCATGTAAAAGAACGATGTAAGACTCAAAGTAGTCTGAAGTCAAATTATAGAGGTTCCTGGATGGCAGATTTAAGAAGTATGGACCTCACTTGATAGGAAAGAAGGAGCTATTGAAAACTTTTCAGCAGGAGGTGGAAATTATCCATCATGCTCTCAAAAAAATTCATCTGGACACGGAACCCTAGGGTGGAGTAAAATGGAGACAGGTTGGAATCAGGGAGATCAGTTAGGAGGCTAGCGCAAGGATCCAAGCAAAATATAAAATGAAGGCCTTACCAAGGTTGGTTATAGCAAAAATAAAAATGACAGGATTGATTTCAGAAATATCATGGAGATAGAGTCAATTTTATTATTGTTTGTTGTTCTATTATTTTAGTCATGTCTGACTCTTCATGACTTCATTTGAGATTTTCTTGGCAAAGATACTGGAGTGTTTTGCCATTTCCTTCTCCAGCTCATTTTGTAGATGAGGAAACTGAGGCAAACAAGGTTAAGTGACTTACTCAGAGTCACACAGCTAGTTAAGTATTTGAGGCTGGATTTGAACCTATGAAAATGACTCTCTTCCTGATTCCAAGCCCAGTGCTCTATCTACCGCACCACCTAGCCGCCCAATAAAACGGACGAAGGAAGTTGTTTAGTCGTGTCCAACTGCCTGTGATCCCATTCGGGATTTTCTTGGCAAAGTTACTGGAATGGTCTGCCATTTCCTTCTCCAGGTCATTTTATAGAGGAGGAAACTGGGGCAAACAGGGTTAAATGACCTGCCCAGGATCACATAGCATTTGAACTCGGATCTTTCTGACTCCTGACCCAGCACTCTACCCACTCTGCTACCAAGCAGGAATAGAATCAATAGTATCTGGTAACTGGTTAGGTGCGGAGCACAAGGCCAAAGGAAGAGTCAGATGCGACTGAGAGAGTTGAGAGAATGGAGATATTATAAATAAAAATAAGGAAGTCGGGAAGTAGGGATGGCTTTAGATGGAGTAAGATGATGAGTTCTTCCATGCACGTGTTGAATTCTGAGGTGATAACAAGATACCTAAGCTTATAAGGTAAAATATGCACTAGCCTGTAGATAAAGTATACAGTGAAAAGAAAAGTTAGCAGAGGCAAAATCGTGCATAAATACAAAATTTTAAGAGATATGACTGATAAAAAATAGGGAGGCAGGAAGCAAACCATTATAAAACAGTGTCATTGAAGTCAAGGGAAGAGGCAGTGTCCGGAAGAAAGAGGTAGTCACCAGCATTCATTAAGGCAAAAAGTTCAAGAATAAAGACGAAGGAAAGTCCATTGAATTTGGTGACTGAGTGATCACCAAGGACCTCTGAATCAACAGTTTCACTGACGGATATGGAAAGAAAGGAAGAGAAATGAAGGTAGATGAGTGAAGAATACTGCAGATGGTAAAGCAGAAACAGTAAAAGAAAGGAGGGAGTGGCAAGGACAACAGCTTCAAGAGATCACAGAGTCCAGAGAAGGTTAGGGGTCTCTGCTTTGTTTTTAACACACAAAGATTTGAAAACTTTCATAGGCAAAAAAGAAGTCAGTAGGGGAGGACAGTGAAGATGCAAAACTTGAGGAGATAATTGATGAATCAAAGTCCCAGAGAAGCAGAATAGGGATGAGACCAAGAGTACACGTTCTAGGGAAGTTTTAGCACAGAAGGAAGGTGACACATAATTCTCTGAAACAAGAAAAAAAAAAAAGAAGAGAGATAAAGATGAAAAGAAAAGTTTAGGATGGAGAGGACAGAAGATTGGAGAGCTCACATCCCCCAAATTTTCTCAGGGAAGTTAAATGTTGTCATACCCACAGAGTAACATGAAGATTGAAAAAAGTTTGGAACAGTCCCTGAAGTGACAGGGAGTCAAAAAGAGGAAAAATTTTCAAAATCACACATCACTAAAGTAAGACCTAGATGAAGTTAAATAACATAAAACTGTTGTCTACAGAAGTAATTTGGCTACCCTATAATGAGAGCAAAGAATATAGGTAGTGATGGTTACCCCGAGTTGGGGACTGGCAAGGTGGGTATATTAAGAGGTAAATGTGCTAGAAAATTTTAGGGTACTGGCAAGGTCATTTTTGAAATGGCTGTCCATGGGGTCTAGGTTGGCCCTCAAGGTAAATGAATATTTGGAATATTATAGAAGGAATATTATATACTGAGAGGATAAGAAGGAGTTGACTAGAGCTAGAGTTGACTAGAGGGCAAAAAACAGATTCTGTGAGAATACCATTGTCAGAGTCCAAAATCTAATTAGGATTTGAAACGATTAAAATTCAGGAACCATTTATTTAATTACAACAAAGTAGAAAATAACTTTCTTTAAGACAGGCCTGCACAACATGAGGCCCACGGGCCCCACCTGTGGCCCACCAAAGGATTTCTAGGAGCCAGGAGCCAGCAAAGAGTATAGGGTTGCCATGGCCCACTCTCCTGTTTGTCACATGACCTGAGGCAACCAACCATCATCAGTCTCTATAGTCTAACCTATCTGCAGCAAGGAGTTTACAAGCTGTAGAGATCTGCTTTCAGACTTCCTCGATGCTATACAAAATTTCATCATAAACCATTGCTTTTAGAAATCATTCCTATGAAAATCAAATGATTGGTTCCTGCAAAGAACACAAGGAAAGATATGGTACAAATAAATTATGATCAAATTATTTAGTCATTATTCTCTTCTCAATTCTAAATGTGCCGCCGCCCCCTCCTACCTACAAGACTGTCACTAACAAATGAAATAAGTTAAAAAGAAGGGAAATCATGATTCTGTGTGCCATATGACATGTATGAGTTTCAGTGACTAGGGAAGTCATTTCATTGCAAATGTGCAGCCAAGATTGGGATAGTTGGCTTTCACTAATTATTATGTGATTCATCGTCTAGAGTTGCCCAGTGTCACAGCCGTTCTCAGGACAATTAGTGAGAGCTGCATTAGCAGGAACTCAGCACTCTCTGTCTCACTTTCCTCTAGAGAACAGGGAAATGATGAGTTGCATCACCTGGCCAGGAGCAGCCGCCGCCACAAAGTCACCTTAGGGACTTGGACAAAGAGATTCATCTGCAGCCTTGGCAGCCACTAAAGCATGCCTTTCTAGCAGCCAGTCGTACTATAATCCACTGGCACAAAGTCCTTTTATTAAGGACCATTGTCTAAGTGACCTGTCATAGAGCTTTATAAAGCAACATTAATACCATGGGCCAAAACAAGATTGATCTTTGAGCTTCGTGGTCTCCTGTTGTCAACAGTGCATTATAAAACCAATACTAAATACTTTATAAACAGGTCTCCCTACAGTGTATTAGAAGAACAGTGCATATTTCATGCCCCATAGTTAGGTAGCCACATATCCATCAGACTAATAAATAATTTATTAGGTGCTCAGAAGTACAATAAGAGTCAATAAACTAACTTCTGGATACTTACAGGCCACTTTTTCTTTTGAAAATGCGCCTGAAGAAGAGATAGTTCACTGGATAAGAGGGGAAGATGGGGAAACCAAGGGGTTATCTAAAGTATAGTATCATGAGGTAGCAAGGACAACCCACCAAAGTAGGGAAAATTCCCATGAATTTGGAAACCTCAGGAGTGGAACTGCAATCAAAAGTTTGGATTACTAAACGCACACACAAAATGCACCACCCTCCACACTCATTTCCTTTCCCTATGTATAGATTTCCCTAGTCCTACCATCCTGGGATACAGCCCAGAAAAAGAACAAACAGTAGAAGCATTTCTAACATATTTCTATTCAAGCCAAAAGACAACCACCAGTAATGTAATTTGCACTTTGAATATCTATTAAAAACTGTACGACACCTCAAGTGTACATGTTTCCTGACATAGGTATAAGCAACATGCTAGAATTTTCAAGAATCCAAAACTGGTATATCTTTTAAAAACAAACAAAAACAAAACTAAAGTTTCTAAACCCTCTGTATGTGACATGGCTCCCTATGTTGGTTCAAAACATCAGACCACTCCTCCTAATCCCCAAACCCACCCCTGTGATAAGAAATGCTTAAAGGACAAATTCTAACAATTTGAAAATGCAATTTTTTCAGCTGGGAGTAGTTCCCAAATTCTCCTTGGCGTGGACCTTTGTATAGTATTGTGGGTGCCATGGTTTCACATATTGGCCACATTAATACAGGATAGCAAGCATCTCTAACCCACAACTGTGTGCTCTCCAGCCCCAAAGCACCCACAGAACCAATGCCAATGCAAACCACTCTCCCCATCCCACATCAGAACCACACTGGTTTTCTCCAGGAGCCAGAGGCTGAGATACAGTCCTGAAAAGGAAGGTTTTGAGCTCTTTCCATTCACATGATGGGTACAGCGTGTTTGAGGAATATGCTGCCAAAAGGACTTTTTTTTTACCTCTCCTAATACACACTAAGGAATAAACCATAAAGAGGTTTATGGTGTCAAATGGATTCCCAAATTCCCCCACGGGAAAAACCTGAAATGGATGGATATATATATATACACACACACACACATACATATATATATCTATACATATACATATATGTATATATACACATACACACATATATGCATTTTTTAATGTACTGTTTTCTTTTTCTTTCCAAATTCATTCAGCTTTAAAAAATAAATAATACTCATGAGCTGGGATTCCTTAATGTTTCAAAAAGAATGGTAGCGAAAAGAAAATATAGGGAAAGGTTTGATTTTGCAGCATTTTCTCAGAAAGATTTACCCAGAAGTTAAGGCCTAAGTAGTGTTGATCTGATAGCATGGTGGAATACTACTTTCTTCCATTTTTACAGGTACAAGAATCTCAAGGAATCACTGAACTTGAAAGGTAAAGTGGAAGTGGCATTCTATTCTAATATACATTCTAAATGAGTTAGGCTTGGTCTACAAACTATAAAAGACAAGTCCAATGAACTCAAAGTCTTTATTATCTCTCCCTTAGGGATTTGTTACTCTATCCAGAGGGAATTTATTCTTGATACCCAAGCATGTTTATCTCTGAACCAGGAGTGGTCACTCCCCTAGAGCTGGGACTTGACCATTTGTAGGGTTTAAACAGAGTTATAAAAGATAAGCAGGGTTTTGCCCTAGCACCAAGAAGAGGTGGCCCCAAGGGTCTAGGATCTTAATCTTCTGCTAAAGGGGGATTATTCAAATAACCACACAATCCACCCTGTGATACCATAACACTGCTTGGCAAGCATCCCTGAGTTCTATCAAAAAACAAAATCTTATCCAATGTGAAAGCATACCTCAGCCCAGTGTTTTATGTCAAACAAAACCTACCTTTTTAACTTGCTAAATGATATCATTCACAGTAATCAAATCATAGGATCTATAGCTAGAATTCAAATCAACTGATATTTATTAAGTGCCCATGGTGTACAAGGTGCTTGCTTTTCCCTACAGAAAAAGAGAGTGGAAGATTATCAGCAGCATTACCAAAAACAGTAAAAAGCCTAGGAATAAGACTCACCTGAATGGCATAATCATAGATAAAACTGTAAGCAGGACAACAAAGAGTCAAACCAGAACCAATTTGTCTACATTTCTCTATCAAATTATTTTCATCATCATTGCAAGTGGAACCACCATATTTAGAACCTAAGTCCTCATAGTGCTACGTAAATGTAACAAGTAGGCATGGAGAAGGTTCATGCCTAAAGAATGTAAGCAGTTCTGAGGGAATCTAGTTAGTACTTTGGCTCCTGTTATGTGTTGGACAGAAGATATGGCTTAAGGTGCATGTACACAGAAAAAAAAACAAAAAAACAAAAAACCCTTGGAGTAGAGATTTCTAGAGAAGAGAAATCCATAAGGAAAAAGCAGAAAAAGAGGAAATGGTGATTACAGTGGCAAAAGGCAATTGTTGTAGGACAGAGTCTCAGAGATAAACTAGGTGTGTCTGACAGCAAGCAGAAGCTGAAGGATGAAAAGCCAAGAGAGATAGAATGCAAATAAGGCATGGGGAAACTGCATAGAAAGGGAGCAAGCCTAAACTTCAGAAGAAAGCAGGTAAATGGAGATTCTACTACTGCTCTTCATTGACGCGTTATTTAGTCATTTCAGTTGTGTCCAACTTCTTGTGACCCTATTTGAGATTTTCTTGGCAAAGATACTAGAGTAATTTGCCATTTCCTTCTCCAGCTCATTTTACGAATGAGGAAGCTGATTCAAACACGGTTAAGTGACTAGCCCAGGTTCACACAGCTAGTAAGTGCCTGAAGCCAGAGGAGTCTTCCTGACTCCAGACCTAGCACTCTATCCACTGCACTACCTGCCCTCTCTTCAGCAAGGTAATCAACTCCATTGATGTAAATGGAACCTCACTTAAGAGTTTTTGAGATTATTCTACAGAGACTGTGAATAGCCCTCACAGATGGTAGAAGGGTTTCTGAGAGAGGAGGTATGAAAGAGAAGGAAGGGGAAGGAAGGAGGAGAGACTTTAACCCAAGAATGGTACTATAAGACTATACATATACAGGTCTTACTCTGGAGAAGATGGGATCCAACTGTAAAAAGAGGTTTTCTTGTCAGTTTATGTCCTCCGATATAAGTTCTTTACATTTTTATTTGTTCAAATAAACAGGAGCCTATATCCAATGTCTTGTTAGCTTGAGTGCTTACTTGGGAGCTGAGAGACTTCATAGAGAAAGACAAGAAGTCAAATTCAGATAGTAAAAGTGAAAAGATCCGGTTATAGAGAGGCTTTCAGAATTCAACCTGCCTATGGAAGCCAACAACCACAGTTCTGAGACATTGATTATGTGAGAAAGTCAAAATGTACCAAAGCAAGTATTCACAAGGCTTCTCACTCTTGAAACATCAAGACTTTGACAACAGAGTTGAGTCTAGAAGGAATATAAGGATTGAGAGGCCAAAGAGCAGGCATTGAAGGAATTTTTGGAAAGGACGATGGCTTGTATGAATGGATGGGGTGAAAGAATATTGAGGCTAGTAGAATAGCTAGTGGTCCAATGTGGCCATAATAATGTACTACGTGAAGAATAGTCTGAACAGGCAGGTAGAAGCCAGATTGCAGATGGGCTTAAATTCCAAGACTGAGGAGTTTGTGCTCAAGCTGTACCAATGGAAGATTGTTTTCTTTTGTTTCCCACCCCACCCCCCCTTTTTTTTGGACATTTGAGTGAAGAGATAGCTTGGAGAAGGGAGAGACCAGAAGGAAACCAATTAGGAAGCTATTATATTAGTATAGTAAGGAATGATAAGGACCCTAAACAACTGGTAGTCATGTGAGTGGATAAGTCAACCTCAAGAGGTTCTAAAGGTGTGATCAAGAGGAATGGCAACTGATGGGATGGTGGCTGGGAGAGTATGAAGGAAGAGTCTAAGAGAAGCTAGGAGCCTAGATGACTGGGGAGTGTGGTAAATGATTTCAAGGGAAGTCAAGAGCACATTTAAGGTGGAAAAATCCAGGATCCAGCTGATGATATGGAAGGAGAATTCAGGGGACATCAGGGATAGATATACAGAACTGAGCACCATCTTCTTAGAGATGATAATTTAAACAATGGGAATAGAGGAGATTGGCCAAAGGAATTTTAAAAAAGGTGGTGCCAAACAGAGCATTAGGGGAACCCACCCTTAAAAGCCAGGATCCAAAAATGGAGGCAGAGGAGTGACCAGACAAGGAGACCTAGGAAAAAATCAGTGTCACGTAAAAGAAAGCATTCAAACTGACAGTGTGTTTTTTGAGTTCTGCTAGCTGGTTTTTCCCTCACCCAACCAGGCAATGTGCCTACCTGCCTGCAACAGCTGCTTTATCCCATTCCTCTTGGCTACGTCTAACTGGCTATTTGACTTTCTTACCTGAACTTTGGACCTTTCCTTAGCAACAAGTACTGCATATAGTAGGCACTTAATAAGTATCTGTAGAATTGAATTAGAAACCAGCTACTTCTCTGTTAGAATTCTGTATAAAATAAGAGTAAATTAACCCAAGGGAAAGGCTTCTTCACCAAAATCTAAGTTTCGGTGCCAGCAAGCTTTTGTCAGACTCTTCAAGAGACCTTTTTTTAAACTTCCTTCCTGGTTCTTGGATGTGGTATGATAGGAGGAAAGAAGAAAAGCAAAATGTTACTTTATATAAACAGAGCGCCTGCCTTACAGGAGATTACAATATCTTTATGAAAGCAAACTACAAATAAGTCAAATCAACAAGCATCTGTTAAGTTCCTGCTACATAAAGAGATCAAGGAAACAATATGGATGTCAAAAGACAGTGCATGTTCTGAAAAGGTCCTTAGAGGCCAACCCCTCCATTTTATAGAGAAAAAAACAATTGAGGTATAGAGAGTTTCAAGTGACTTGCTCAGGGATCACCTAGCTATTAAGAGCCTGAGGCAGATTTCAACCCAGACATTGCCAAGTTCAAGTCCAGGGCTCCTCTATGCCCATTATGCCACCATTAGCGAACTCCTCAACACAGAGAGCCTAAGTAAGATTATTTTGATTCAATGAATCAAAAGGCTAGGCTAAAAGATAAAAAGTGTAATTAGCAGCAACTGAAGGGCAGTTGCCAGGTGGCTAGCAACTACTCAGAACAAAGGGAGATATAGATACACATAGATATAGAGACATATTATATTATCGGAGGCAGAACCTATCAAATAAGCCTGCTGAACCACTTTTCTTATTTGGAGATTGAGTAATAAGGGCAAGATATCAGGTGATTTGGCGAAAGAATGCCTTAATCTTGGGGTTGAAATCTGGTGGGGCTATTTCTTTTCAGTTAATCCCATCAGACCAATTTGGTGGGGCAGAAAATATCTAGTTAATTCATCAGAATATTTGGTGGGGCCAGAGGTCTTCAAGATAGAGGTCTCCTTCAAGATAGAGGTCTCCTTCACGGTAGAATCTGTGGACTTATCCAGTTGGAATAAAATAGAAACTGAAGGTCTGTCTATTTACATAACTCTGTAATTCCCTTTCTTTGACCTTTAAGGTTAATTATTCTGGGGAGCACACAGCATAATGGTTTAATACATTTCTTAGTTTATGAATTATTTTATATATGCATGTCTCCCTGCATAGGATATAATCTCTCTGAGGTCAGAAACTAGTTTTTTTTTTTTAAACCTTTGGATCCCAGTTGCTCGCACCTAGTAGGTGCTTAATAAATACTTGTTGGTTGACTGATGTGAGAAGATCTAGTAACAGGTCAATGGAAAAAGGAGCAATGGCATTACTGGCATCAGAGTTTGTATACAGATTTCACAGACTACTTGAACAGAGAGAAAAAACAGATGAGGGGTTTGGTAAACAGATTATAAACCTGACAGAAGCATAACATAATAGCAAAAGAAAACTCCATTTATCCAGATATCTACAGAAATGTTCTCTCTGCCAAAAGCAGAGCAACTAAAAATTTCTTGATTTACCTTTATTCTTTGAGATGTAGAGGAATTAAAATGGGCAAATACTTATTCTAGATTTTATTCTCACCAACAAGGAGGAAGTGGTGTTGGTTGTTGATGGGAACCTTGGGGGTGCCATTCTTAGAATTTGTGATAGCAAAGCAGCAAAAAGCATAATATAGTCTGAGAGTAGTTTTAGAGGTTTCACAGGAAGGTTAGTCTCTATGTGTTAATAGGTTTATAGACTTATAGACCCTAAAAGTAATCTAGCTCAATGCCTCATTTTACAGATGAAGAAATTGAGGTCCAGAGATGTTAACTGAGTTCAAGAGAATGGGACTAATGACAGATTGGATTAAGTCCTCTGAATAAAGACCCAACATTGTTTCCACTGCCTGGGGGATAAGTGATCAAAGTTTGTAAAACCCATTAAGGTTATGTGAGAATACATATATATGTCTATTCTATTTCTCCAAGTAATGACCTGCTATTAAATAAAGATCTTGGTAAAAGTATGAAGTTTCAAAGATAACATTTATTTTGTTATTCTTTAAAGATGAGGGGAACCACAGTTCTAATATTAATGTCCATCATATATTTCAGATATGTATGTCTGTGTGTCTATGTGTGCACATATATAAATACATATATATGATATGCTGAGATATTTTCCTTCTGTGAGGGATAACATAGAAATAATCAGATATAAGGAATAAATAACACAAAGGGAATTCCTATTTACCTTCTCTCCACTCATAAAACCATCAAAGCAATTTCTTACCTCTCCTGGAGACAACAGTAGCTTCTTAACTGGTCTCCCTGCCTCAACCCTCTCCCAAATCCAGTCTATCCTTCGCACAGCTACCAAAGTAATAAAAGGTAGCTCTTATCATGTCCTTATCTTACTCAATAAACTCCAGTGGCTCCCTATTACTTCTGAAATGAAATATAAAAATCCTCCAGTTAGCATTTAATGCCTTCTCACAAGCCAATCCCATTCTACTCTTCCAGTCTCATTACCTATGTTAATGGCCCCTTCGTGCACACTACAGAACAGCCAAACTGTCCTTTACACATGCTGTACTCCATCTTGAGTCTCTGGCTAGAATAGTTCACTCCCTCTTTACCTCTACCTCCTAGAATCTCAAGGTTCCATAGACTATGGCTCAGTTTAAGTACTATCTTCATTCTAGCTGAATGAAGCATTTTCTGATCCTCCCGGCTGCTAGTAATTTTTCCCAAAAATTATTCTCTATTTGGTACCATCCTGTATTGATACATGCCAACCCTGGCTAGACTGTAAGCTTCTCAAGTAAGGGCCTATGTCACTTTTGTCTCTGTATCTCCAGAACTTAGCAGCATCTGGCACATAATAAGCTTAATAAAACTTGATTATTTATTGAAGAAAAGAAGGTAAAATATAATACCAATCAATGAATTAATAATTTGAATAGGGTTCAAATATAAGTAAATTATTAATGAACAGAAATGCTGTTCCAAATAAGTCCAACTGGAAATTTTTCTAACAATCATTCCATCAGCACAAGTATGTAGCCCTGGAAGTGTATAATTATATAAAATTAGTATATTTAAGTCCTTCTTCTCCCCTATAAGTCCTAGTGTGCTGATAGCACTCAAACATTAAAGGAGAAATTAAAGACCAATCTTTTTCTATGCCTCTTGAAGTTCACATGTGCTAAATATGCCTTCAAGGAGTGTATACTTCATAAAGACAATGGCACAACATCTAAAAGACCTGCATTGCTATCTCTAAGACCAGACCACACACAGGTGGGCTCTTATCTTACACTTTCAGAACTCCCCCTCACTTCTACAATCTTTTTCCTGTTTTCCATTCAGATTTCTTTTTTATTTTCAAAATAAAAATTAAATAATTTCTTTTTTTAAAAGAACTAAAGAGAAACAGGAACCAAAGGCAAGCATAGAGTCTAGTAAAAGAAAAAGTTTTAAAAGTTTTCCTAGAAACGTTCATTCATACATATACATTAAAGAGTCGGCACTTCAAGGATTTTGTACTTTTCTTTAACTGGTTTGTTTTTGTTTTCACACTTTTGAAATTGTAAAGATTCTTTTAAACATATTAAAATGTTAATGACATTGTATCTTAAGTTTTGCTTGATTTGAGTTTTAATTTTTGCATTCTCCCATATCCATGGGAGAAAAAAACTGGTAGCTTTTTAAGCTACTTCTGGTTTCACATCTAATCTTGATTATTTGGGCCAAATTCCACTCACAGAGATGTAATTAAGTTATCACCACTTACAACTTTAATGGGTTTGTGTTTTGAATGAAAAATGATGAAAAGTTTTCATACTTTTGGAATCATCAAAATTCTTTCAAATGTATTAAAATTCTAGTCTAATGTCAACTTTGCATAACCGTGCCTTCACTATCAGTCTAATTCAATGGGGGAGTGAGGGGGTTGGAGAAAGATGGGGAAAAATCACAGGGACTAGTTATTTCATGCTGTGTAAACAAAATATTTGGTTGCCTGAAGCTTTCAGCAGATGGCCATGGCTGATGTAGGTACAGTCTTAGATGAAAATAATAATTCCACACAGCCACTGGTTTTATAAACCACTTGGCAAGTAAGTGCACATTTCAAAGAAAGTATCTTTAATTGCCAATTACCAAATTACAAGTTATTCCTGAACTTGCCTTAGTTCCCAAAATATCACCCCATCCCACCCCCACACACAAAGCCTTGCAAATTAAAAAAAGTCTGCAATTCTCTAAAAACTAAAGATAGTAAGTGCTGCCATTTATAACAATGAAATTGGAATAAAGTTTTCTCAATGGCTTGGCTATTGCCAAATGAATTCCACTGGGTTAGCAGTCAATGGGCTATTAAGAGGAGGGGGGGCAAGCTGACACTTCAGGCTTCAAAATGAATACTGCATTTCTGGATGCACTTTGTTTCTTTTATGATTCAGTAAATTCAGGACATACATTTCAATAGCACAACATTTTGAGAGCAATTAGAACCAAAAGGAAAATACTCAGTGTCTAATGCCAGGATGTTTCCCTGACCCTTAATGTCACCAGAACACCCCAGGTCAAATGCAGTATTCAACCTTTACTGTCTGGAAGCAAAGTAACTGAACCAACTTGGGGCTTTGTTATTAACACATCCTTTTGACTCTTCACTTTTAAAAAATTACCATGGCTCAGACCCTACTTTAGCAATGGCTGCAGAGGTAAAACAATCCCAGAGGTGTCTGACTGCATAAAACTACCCACTTCAAAAAGGACTTGAGAGTCTATGTTATTAAACCCTCCCATACATGTCCTGGTGAATTTCTATATAAATTTGATTTACAAATTCCACATGAAAATGTACCACAGCTGGCAGAATAAATTACTCTAATAAATCATTACTAAATAACAGTAAATCTTGGTAATGACATAAAGCCTAACAGAGAAAGTATGCAAAAGTAAGCAGTTGGGAGAGAAAAGCACTCTTCGCACAGAGGAAAACAAATCAGGAAACTTGCCATGCCAATGCTACAAAGTGATTCAATGACTAAAAAGGGGGATAAAAGTCCCATAAAAACTCTATTTACACCGACACTGGATTTCTCTGAGCTATTGCATCCCAGCAAATTGCTTGGTAACAGCAATAGCCCAAGACCCACACTCCAGTTTTCTGATGCTAATGTTCCCAGGCCAGGATTGCCATTCAAAGAGTGAGCTCTTCACTAGGGCTGGAGGGAGAAACCATATTAGTTAACATCGCTGGCCCCTATCTGTCATTTTTCAGGTGGTCCTGTGACATCACTTCCACCCTGCTCCTCAGCAAAAAAAAAAAAAAATTATCTTAATTTTACTCTGCATTCTTTTGGATTATGTAGCAGACAGATATTTCCAGCAATCCATTATAGAATTCTGGAAGCCAAGAAAGGAATCTCTGCTTGTTTCCAAACTTCCTAGGCCTTATTTAGTTCTTACAAGTCATCATTTGTCAAAAGGCCCAAAATGCAGGGCTGGTGTCCTGACCAATGGCACATGGCTCTTGTGAAGAGTAGCAGTGAAGTGACAGGCCCCAGAACCTCCCCCTTACATTGTGTGATTACTTCTTAAGCCTCCTGGGAGAGGTAAGTTATTAACTGACACTTTCACAACTGAAAAACCAACTGACATAAACCTGTTAAAATCATGAGCCTACAAAATATGGATAGTTTGTTATATGTTCACAAGGACTTGTTGTGGTTTTCCAATTTTGGATATTTGTAGTCAATAGCCCTTGTTCTTCATAAAATACCATGTAATTTTATTTAAAAGTTGCCTTGGCCTTCCCTTCTATTTCCATTACCCCAGGTAGGCAAATATATCAAATGAAAACCCTTTGAGGACAAAAAGTGGCCTGAAATAAATCACCTCTGCCATTCTCCTGATAAAGCAGTGTGAACTCAACACCATACACAGAAAGAAGAGTGTTGAAGAATGAACCACAATGCACACATTTGTAAAAACGAACTATCCAACAATAGCCCCTCCCCGCCCCCCGCAAAAAATGTGTCCACCTTAGGCCAAAAAAAGAAAATAGTCTAAAGTATCACATTATCACATGTCCTATTACAGTAAACAATAGCTTTTGCAAATGTTCAAGCTTGTCTTGCCCCACCAATTAATACAGGGGATGGATATGAACAGGTATGTATATGAAGAAGGAGAATGTGTTTATGTATAACTTAATTGTACTAGAGAGGGGAGGGGAGGTGGGATTATGGTTCTTTTCAATTTGTCTCCATTCACATGTGGAAATTACAATTTTAACCTTGTGATAAAAGCCATCTAACCTGATAGTTCAGGTAAGACCCACTGGCTCCAACGAGCACATGGTATTTCAAAACTGGCAGGTAGTCACAATCTCCTTCACTCTCTTCCTTTGTCAATGCTTTCAATTAGTACCTCTATACAAATGACTCCACAATCTGTATCTATCTCTGCCCCTGATCCTTCAAGGAGCTCCTGTCCCACAATTTTCAACTGCCCGCTCACATTTCCATCTGCCTTTTTTTGGGGGGAGGGGGAGCAGGAGGAAGGTAGTATCTATCTGGGTGGGTACCTTCAAAGCTAATCTGACTTCATTTCTTCCCCCTACCCCCACCAAAAAAAATACTCTGCCCCTCCTCCCAACTTCCCTATTGGTGACATCATCATTCTTTCTTCCTGTCACCAAGGCTCTAAAAGGAAAAGTCAACTTTGACTCCTCCTTCTTTCTTTCCTGACCCCTGTATTCACACTGTCATTAGCATAATTCTCACCTTCAACTCTCCCTAGGAGGTTTACAATAGCTTCTCCCCTTGCAATGGGTCTCTCATCCATTCTTTACACTGTGTTTCCCCTAATGCACCAAACTGGCCATGGTACCTTCCTGTCAATAACCTTCAGTAGCTCCCTAGTACCTGTATGATATGACTACAAAATATGACTCCAGCCTACACTTCCAACTGTTTATCAGCCCATTCGTGAATTTTTTATTCCAGTTTGATCTTTTCTTGTACCATCCTACCTCTGAGTAACAGTACAAAGCCAATCCTCATGCCTGAAATGAATGCATTCCACATCCTAGCCATTTAAATGCTTCTATTCCTTCAAGAAAAACTTAAATGCCACTTCCTCCATGAAGCTTTCCCTGATCCTACTGAACAGAAGTAGTTTTTCCTTCCTCAAACATTCTTTCAGACAGATTTTTGGATCTCTCTTCTGCCTTGTGACATTCCACTTTTTATCACAGTAATTTGCATACATTTCATATCCCCCTCCACTCCATTCATTAGACTATAAAGTCATTGGAAGCAAAGCCTATGCCATATCTACCCTAACATCCACAGCCCTTGCAGAATACTATGCAGATAGTAGGTGCATAATAAGTTTGTTGAGTCTACTGGGATTCATCTCTATGCAAAGTCATTCTCTGCATAACCACTGCTCCTTAGCAGGGAGCAGAGCATCTGTGCTATGGCTGCAGAGCCTGGCATGTTCCAGACAAAATAAATAAAGCAGCAAAAAGATCCCTAACTCTGTGAATGGGAATAAACATCTAAAAGTTATGTGTGGAAACAACTGAAAACATTTCCAAACAATTCAAAGTTCAGAAAGAGAGAGTGAGGCTGTATGAGAGGGCAACCACACAAAAGAACAGTCGTGTGCAGAAGAGAGATAACACACACTGAGCAAAAGAGAAAGAGGACAGGAGAAGATGCAGGAGAGCAAGAAAAGGGTCTGAGCAGGACAATGCAAGACAGCAAGGATGAAAAGGGGGCACCTCTACAAAACAATCTGAGAATGTGCACTTAGAGCATGAGGAGAAACGGAAAAGTGGATGCCCTGTCACTTCATTTTACAGTAAGGAAGACTGCTCACAAAAACTAATACAAGTGGGGAAAAAAGCTAACCACTGAGCCTCTTCCATGTGCTCATTATTTATGCACATGTTAAATGCCCAACTATTACACTCACCGTAATATACCACTGAATGAAATCTCAATGTAAGCATCTTCAAAGTGATTTACAAGTTAACATTATACACAAAACTGAAGTGAGGCATGATCTGCACCTGGCTTGTTAAGTGACCCCACCCACTGGTGTTAAAGCCCTAAAGAGAGAGTATACATGTAGGTACTTTATTGAAACTATTTTTGTAATGTTTTTATTTTTTGTCTTGGTAGTTTGCATTACATTTTCTGATTATAGGTATCCTCTGCTACACAGCAAGTTGTGATTCCTGATTGCCCTCAAGGAATTTATCCATCGGAAGAACTGATTCAACAATAGAATCCTAGAGCCAGAAGACACTTCAGAAGCCTTCAATTGTTATCTCACCTGCACTCCAACAAAAATCTTCTCTACAAGTAGAGTAATCATGGACCAACCAGCCTTTGCTTGAAAGCCTCAACTGAGAAGAAGCCCACTACCCCTAAAAGAAGCAGGGGGCCATTTTAGGATAGCTCTAATTGTGAGGAAATTTCATATCAAGCTCAAGTCCATTTCTCTGCAATATGCACCTATGATTTCTAGTTCTGCTCTCTGAGGTCAAGAAAAAAAAAAAAAGTCTTCCTACCCAAGCCTTTTAGATACTTAAAGACAGTTGTTCTGTTCACCTTGAGTTGCCTCCTCTTTAGGCTAACAATGCCCCTGAGTTCTTCAACCTAGTCCTCATATGGCATAGGCTAAAAGCTCACTTTGGAACTTAGCAATGTCTTTCTTAAACCATGGCACCCAGAACTAAATATAGTAATATAAATATGGTCTTATCAGAGCAGTATAAAGTAGGGCTATCAACTCTATAATCTTGGACACTTTCCTTAACTATTAGCTTTATTTCAAACATAATACATACACTTCTAGCCCACACCGAGCTTGAGATTTTTTCTAATTTCGAATTTTTGAATTTTTTCTAAGCTGATATTTTGAACTTGTATGTAAGGCCTTATGTTCATCCTTATTATATTCCATCTCATATTGAAAATAAAGCACATAATGGTTAGGGAATGGCTAACCAAGCTTTGGTACATAAAGAAAATGCCCCCCCGGGATCTAGTTTACATGGGTCTGGTGACCTGAAATCGTCCAGGGGAGCCAAGTGTTCTGTGTATCATCTCTCCCATTATGATTTAAGCTTCCAGAGAGTGTGGGCTGTCTTTGCTCACATGTTTGTATTCCTAGTACTTAGCATAGCGTTTAACATATTTGATGGTGTTCAGTTATTCTGCAGTCCCGTCTGACTCTTCGTCACCCCATTTTGGGGGTTTTCTTGGCAAAGATGCTAGAGCGGTTTGCCATTTCCTTCTCCAGCTCATTTTAATTAAGTGACTTGCCCAGGGTCACACATCTAGTAAGTGTCTGAGGCCAGATTTTGACTCAGGAAGATGAGTCTTCCTGATTCCAAGCCCAGTACTTCCCCCCCTACCCCCCCACTGTACCATCTAGCTATCCTATTAAATGCTTCTTCATTCATTAATTTATAAACCCCTCTAAGCCTCACGTCCTGATCTGTAAAGCAATCCAGTTGGACTAGATTACAGGATCATGATTTAGAACTGGAAGACAGCTGAGAGACCATCTAATCTGAACCTCTCACTTTACAGAGGAGGAAACTTTTAAGGCCCGAAGGAAGGAAGTAACTTGCCCAATGTCACATGGATATTGACACATGAGTACACAGGGACCTATGATTTCATATTTAGATGGCCCAAACCACCACATTGCATTCTGGCCACTTTCTTGCCATGCTGCTACCCCTCTACTTGCTGTGGGAAGAAATCAAATTAACATTACCGTTTTTGAAAAAAGGGCATATCAATCAGTTATCCTATGGCTACACTCAGCATTCCTATGACTTCCCAGATCAAACCACTACCACTCTCCAACATGTTTTGCCTTCCCCACTAAAATATAAGCAAGAGGAAAGGGACTATCTTGCTTTTTAGCAAAATGGTCTGCAACATAGCACTTAATAAATTTTTTTTTCTTTCTTTCATTCCACATCATCTCTTGTCCTCTCCTTTCCTATCCAAGGAAAGAGAAAAAAGAAGTAAAATAAGAATTCTACAATTTTGCCTTATCTCTATTTTCCTTTTTTTTCTCCTCCCATCCCCCTTCAATAGCACTTTTATCACTTCTTTGATTCTCCTCTTTTCTCAAATATAGCTTTTTTAAAAAGTCCCTTTGTTGTCCTTAGCATCACTCATCATCTTCAATGCATTCTGACATTTAGTGTTCCTGATATTACTATTGTTAACCAACCTTGCCATGCTTTTATATTCATACTCAGTTACTTGTCCATCCTTCCATGATAACTCACATTTCCATATACAGCATTTTAAGGTTTATGAAGCATTTTTTTCACAACAATCCTTCAAAGTGTGTAGTGCAAAAATTACTCCCATTTTACAAATGAGGAAACTTGAGTAGGAAAAAAATAAATGACTTGCCCATGGTCACACAACTAGAGACATAATTAAAATCTAATCCCCCTCTCTCCCCCATCCCCAATCCAAATCTGATGTTTTTTCCTCTACACCAAATTCCAAAAGGTAGCTAAGGGAATCAGAACTAGGAAATTTCATTTCTAATTTTTTTTTTACTATGTTTTGCCATTACTGCCTAGACAGACAGTATACAGTAAGAGAGGAGGCAGACTATGGTTTAAAATAGGTTTCCCTGGAGCCCCGGTGTGTTCCATAACTGAGAGGCTGGTGAGTAGGGTAGGGGAGTGCTTGAGGACTTTGAGGATGTGTCTAGACTGTAAATCCCTTGAGAGCAAGCACTTTTTTTTTTATTCATCTTCACACCTTCTCCTGGGCCAAGCACAGAACAGTTATGTGCTAAATATTTTTTGATGGCACTGAATGACGAAAGAGGGTTCTGAAGTCCAGCTGATGGCTTGCTTTTCTTACAAACATCGTTCTATTGCTTTTTAGTTTATAGTTACCAAAGCAAACTCTGTCTACAGGACATTAGTCTCTATCCATTGTAAATGTTCCTACCTTCATGATCATAATAAATAAATCCTGTTATTTATATCCTGGGGCAAATCTTAGAGATTTATACATTTAAATTTTCAGGCACCTAAGAACATATATACATATACATATATATATGTATGTATACACACACATATACACATACATACTATATATATACTATACTTAGAATCAAAAGCCTTGGTTTCAAGCCTAAAACCATAGTTTCCTCCTAAGTAAAATCAAGAAAATCACAGAAATAGGTTAATGACAGAAAGGAAAAGACACACATGTAGAAAAATATTAATAGCAGTGTTATTTGTGATAACCAAGAGCTGGAAACAAAGTATTTTCCCAACAATTAGGCAATGGATGAACAAATTATCATATTTGCACATGATAGAACATGATAGAACCCCAAGTACTAATAAATATTAAAATAAATATAAAAAATTCAGAAATGTGGAAAGGTTTATATGAAAGACTGCAGAGTGAAGAAGTCAGGGACAAAAATGAACAATATAGACAATGACTAAAACTGAGATGAAATGAAACTTTGGTCAAATATAATGGACAAGGCTAGTAGCATATGGGCAAAAAATTTCCAAGACACACCCTTTCTTGATGAAACAGTAAGTATGGCTAAAGGATAAGGTGGCTAGATTTAGAATCAAAAAGAGTTGGGTTCAAAATTGACATCATATACTTTGTGGCAACCCTGGATAAGTCACTTAATCAGTTTTGTCATCTATAAAGTAGAACCTTTCCTTATGAGGTAATTATAAAAAATCAAAAGAGATTAATTGTAAAAAGCACTTCACAAACCTTAAACTTACATTGAGCCGTTCTAATTTCTAATTACTGGTAAATACAAAAATGGCTAATGGCATAGTATCAGTCAAGAAAGATGTTACTTAACTAATTTGGGAAATGTGCATTGTAGAGGGATTTTGAGAGTTTATTGGGAGATACCTCTTTTGAACAAAGTGCATCCTTTTTAAAAATGTTTTTCAAATTCAATTAAAGCACTGGACTAGATCATCTCTAAGTATTCTTCTAGCTCTAAAAGTCTTTCTGTTTCTTAGGCCTCTATTCAACCAAACCAAGCAACTAGTATAAATGACTCTGCTTTATTTTATGTAGCAGCAACTTAGATTCAGAACAAACCCATGGTGACAAGGAGTACTCACCCTCAGCTCTGAGACTCACTCTCTTAAAATGTTCTCAGGGACAAGTCTTTACTTGTTTATAGAAAGTTAAGGGACTGCCCAAGCAAGGTAGAACTCATTCCCATCAGTAGTGGTGTCCACTGGGTGTCTGCGGAGGCTGAAGGAACTAGGAAACTTCTGAGGCACCCACAAGAGTAATTGTATTAAGCAGAGAGGTCTGAATTGGATCAGCCAAAGGTGTAACAGAAGGAAGGAAATAAGGGACAGATTAAGTTAATTTGGGACTACCCAAGAGACACATCTCTGCAAAAGGTACAGAAAGTCAAGAAACCATTTGAAATTGTCTTGCTAGTATTATTATCCTCTCTCTAAATGTAATCCCAACCACCACCATTCACCAACCCTGCTAGAAGAGGAAGCTGCTGAAGTGGGAAAGTGGGTACAGACGCCTGAATTCTGCTAAGCCCCCGATCAAAATGCTCACCAGGGGAAAAGTCAGTAAAAAGAATAACTATGCTTCAGTGTCTCTTCAAACACAAAAGAAAGGGCAGAATGAAACTCTAAGGCAGCTCTAATAAGTCAATAAAATTCACATTAACCAGTGGTTTTACTTTAGGACTGGTAAACAGATCTGAGAGGTACAACAAAAAAGACACCTCAGGGCTTAGAATAAGTCTTGATCTGTCGTATACTAGTTGTTTAAGGAAATTTCAACCTTTTTTCCTTTGTTTTTTTTTAATCCCTGATGGTGAAATTAAGCTAATACAAAAAATTACTACATTATTGTCCCTGTATGTTCATATGGTCATGGAACAATACAGGCCAGAACAAAAAATAAATTAATTAAGTTATTTTACATACAGTATTTTAAAGTACATGACTTGGAACTTCTAATATCATCTCATCTACCTCCCTCATTTTATACTTGAAGTAAACTGAAGCCTAGAGAAGGTATGAGTGACTTGTTCAAACAGTTTATTAGTGAGAGACACCTAGGTGGTACAGTAGATAAAATGGGGGACCCTTGAAGTTCTGAAGAGTTGAGTTCAAATCCCACTTCAGGCACTTAACTAGCTGTGTGGCCCTAAGCATGTCATTTATCCTCTGCCTGCCTCCAGCTGCTCTACTGTAAAATGTAGATAATAATAGCACCTCCCTCCTAGAATTACTGTGAGGCATAAAATTAAACCTAAAAGTACTGTATAAATATTACTTGCTTGTGGTGGTGCCAGCAGTGGTGGTGATGGTGGTGGTGGTGGTGGTGGTAGTAGTAGTAGTAGTAGTAGTAGTAGTAGTGGTGGTGGTGGTGGTGGTGGTGGTAGTAGTAGCAGTAGTAGTGGTAGTGGTGGTGGTGGTGGTGGTGGTGGTGGTGGTAGTAGTAGCAGTAGTAGTGGTAGTGGTGGTGGTGGTGGTGGTGGTGGTGGTGGTGGTAGTAGTAGTGACAGAGTCCAGAACTCAGGGTATCTAGACTCCCACTCCAATATTCATTAGTGATCCTGATTTACTATAACTCTCTCTTTAGTTCAATGTAGAATTTCTAATTGTTTCAGTTTTTTTCATATATCTTCTTTGAAATCACTTATTAAATATTAAATATTAAAAACTCAAAGGAATTTATAATTGGAAAGAACTTCAGGAATTGTCTCATTCCATAAGCTCAATTTGCAGATGGAGGACCTAAGCCCCTTGGGTAAAGTGACTTATCTAAGATCACACAGTTAGTTAATGCCAGAGACTAACAATAAAGTTGGTCTTTTTGCTACTATATCCCATTTATGCATGAGCTAAGATATTCTTTCATAAATGTCTCTGAATTACAGGTGGTATAATATTTTTTGAGATATCACCAGCTCATATTGGAGAAGATTATCGGCCTAACATTCAAACATCTGTAGCTTATTTTGAATGGAAAGCACAAAAAATTACTGAGTGCTCTGTAAATAGGAAAAAGGAATATAACACTAAGATGCATATGAACATAGAATTAATTTTTAAAAAGTAAAATATGACTGAGTAATACATTGATAAATTAGATTCAAAAAGTTTTTTGAAGTCCTGCTTGATGTATTCAAAATTATAAAATTTTTATAGTGTAAATATATATAAAACATTTATATTTTATAGTAGTTATGTTATTAATTAGATCGTTAATATAGAATATATCATATTTTAAATAATTATGTTATATTTATGTGGATATATTTACATAAATGTTTATATTTATAAAATATATTTTTAAAATAATAATGAAAAGTAATGAGATCTTCTCCAGTGTCCCATAGCACTAAAATGAAAACTATTTACACTGAGACAAAAGTCATCAAAATTCTGAATCAACCATAAAAACTATAGTTAGCCAAGAGGAACCACCAATTCATCAACTCAAAATCATTTGCTTATTTAGTGACAATGACAATGAACAAGCTCCTTCCCTTTTCTGGATCTTCTTTTCCTCATCTGGAATAACTGACATCTGTACAATGAGAGGATTAGGCTAAATGACTTCCAAGATCCCTTCCAATTCTGATATTCTCTATTCTCTGTTCTAAGGTCCCTTCCAGCTCTTTGCTGCTATGAGTCTATCTACTTCTCTAGAAAAAGAAGGCAAAAACTCAAATTTTGTGCTCAGTGTGGCAGAAAGAACATTAGACTCACTGTCAGAAGGATATGGATGAAATCCTAGAACAAAGGTGGGGAACCTCAAGGCCACATATGGCCCTCCAGGTCCTCAAGTGTAGCCCTTGGACTGAATCCAAACTTCTTAGAACAAATCCCCTCAATAAAAGGCCACAGGTTCCCCACCTCTGTCCTAGAACTATAACTTAGTATTTGTGTGACCTTAGACAAATTACTTAATCTCCCTGGGCCTCAGTTTCCTCGTCTGTAAAATAAGGAGGTTCAATAGTATTTCCAAGATCCTTTCCAACTTCAAATCTGTGATCTCACAGTTACTATAAAGGTTAAGTAAAGAATTTGTCTTTTCTCAGATATAGCATGAAATAGGCCCATTAGAGACTATGAAAGAAAATCTCCTTCCACACTAATCTTCTGAGAAAAGGGATGGGTAGATCGGAACAAATATTCTAGAGGGAGTGATCTCGGAAGAAGTGTTATGACCTTACACAACATCTTTAATCAATGTCCAAAGATCGTGTTCAAAGCATCGTTTTCCCCCCAGATCTCCACCATTTCAAAAGGAAAGAAAATGAAAGGTATAAGTGGTATTATAACTGAATGCCACCATAACGGCCTCAGCTCCTGGATATGCTTGCCACTATATTAGATAATAAAGTTAATCTAAAAACATCGTCTGGGCCCTCCAAAGAGTATACATTCTAAAGAAGTACAACATTAGCGACAAACCAACACACATACACACACACACACGTACACGCACAGACACACGAATATAAAAAGTAGAAATAGACAAAAAAGTTCTATTTTTCCTTCAAACAAAATTTTGAATTATTTTGCTTTTGTGTTCTTATGCTCATTAGAGAAAAGTCCGAGAAAGATAAAAGGAAAGAATAATCTGTGGACCAGGGAGTTGAGGCTATATAACCTCATAACTTCTACTCCGGCATTATAATTCTATGAAGCAAACTTATAAGACCTCTAGACTTTAATATTCAGCATCGTCATCATCTTCAAAACAATTCCATTTCCAACTTTGCTGGAATTTGTTGGTGATTATGATGATGATGACGATGATATTGAGGATATGATTTGCATCTAATGCTTTACACCCTACCTAGAGTGCTTTAACGATCTTAATGAATTAGAACATCCTTGTGAGAGAAGAGAGCAATTTTCCTATTTCTAGGTTATATAATAGAAAATCAAGGAAGAAAGGCTAAGTGATTTGACCAAGCCTCACTCATCAATACCATGCTAAGCTCATACAAGATAGTGGCTATTTATCTTCTATGGAAGCCAACAGAAGATGGATCCTCAATACATAGAAATGACCACATAAATGGATCTTTAACTATGGGTGTCCTATGAAATGAGTTTTAGAGAAAGCCCTCCGCCCAATGACTTAAAGGTTCAGCTTTCATAAAAGGTTTTCCTCCAGTAGCCAACTTATCTATAACCATCTTCCTCTGTCATTTTAAAGGCTTCTGGGTTTATAAGGAAAGCATGAGCCTAACACTAAGAGAACCTTAACTAACTAAGGTTGAATATATAGAGAGGGGAGGAGAAACTAAGGAGAAAAACGGGGAGGGAATGAAGCCAGCAGCCAAAGTTTGGGGACAGCTGCGGGTAGCCAGTGGTACACATTACTGGAATACCGCCTAGAAAGTTGCAGAAAGCCACAGTACAGAGGGGGGGTTTATTTCCACCTTATGCCAAATGCTAACCTTTCTGTATAGTGTAATGTACTATGGTATAGTATAGGCCTATACCAAGGATTCTTAACCAGGGATTTCTAAAAATATTTTTGATAAATGAATTTTAGCATTACTTTATGTATTTAAAAACATTATTCTGAGAAGAGGTCCATGAGCTTCACCAGGCTGTCAAAGAGATCCATGACACACACAAAAAAAAAAAAAATTTAAGAAACTCACCTATACCAATAAATACCTCAAAGACTGACAAAGACCCACTTATAAATATAAAAGCTCATTGCCACAAACTAGGCAATATCTCTGGGACTGGTAAGGTCTACCAAACAAAGAGAACTTCTTCATGACCCTCTTCCACATCCCGCCCAAAAAAGTCAACAAAACCCAGTGGTTGACTGAACAGGACTGAAAGAAAACATCCCCAAGTCCATAGGTTTTGTTCCTATCTATATGTGTCTCCTTTCTACGGAGTCTATTATAAAACTAAAGGCTCTCCATTGAGAGACTGCAACAGAAAGAAAAAAAATTGCTAACATGAGGTTCCTTTATTACTTATTTATTTGAGTTACTAAGTATGTGATCAGAATTAAAATAAGAATTGGGATTGGTTCCTAGGAAAAGTTAACCTTGCTCTTTTTCCCGCCCACACAAAAGTAATTCTGTTTAGAAACCTTCATTTTGTTGGCCTCAGCCCATTCTTAGGGTGTATAGCTCATTCACTGCCAGTAATTGCTTCCATACAACACAGTGTTTCAGAACATGTTTGCATACTTGTTATGATGATGCATGACATTTATATTACATTTAAAACTCCAAAGGGCTTACAGATTTTATTTTCTGCTCTAGGACACAAAGCCTATACATGGTTTTCCAGTGGATCTACCAGAATAAAGAGGCCTAAATTCCATTTTTATTTTCAATTAAATTGCTCTAAACTTTTGGCCTTCTAAACTTTTTTTAATCAGCTAAAAATAAAAATACACTTATTTGAGAGGGAATGTAACCTGGAAGTCAGTGACAAGCAATTGTGACTGTCTCTGGAACATAACCAAATTAATACTACACTGGTCAATATACTGCAAATGTCACTGGCACACTCATTTCATTGACATGGATTTTGAGGGCCCTTTCACAGTACCCTTCCATGTTGCAAAAATAGCAGACTATTGGATGTATTCTCAAGTAATGGAATATCATATTTCTTTCCTCTAAAAGAGTGGATAAGATGAGCCATTTTTTAACCTCATATGCTACTTTATTAATGGAACATTATGCAAGGTGGTATTAAATGCACAAAAGCAAAGTTAGCCAGCCTTCCCATCTCCATACTCTCTAGACTGGTTTTTACATCTCTCCTCTTTTCTGTTGCCAAAGCACATACAAATATTTATTATAACCATACTCCCTCCCAGCACAGCCATAGTCAAGGTTGGGTTAATGCCTCCATTACAAGCTCCTATTTTCAGGAATTTATATCTCGGTGATAAACATTTCTCTTCAGTTTAAAGTCAGATCTTAGCTTGTTTTTTTTTTTTTTTAGGATTTTTAAAAAAAACATCAGACGTATTTTTGGGTTTCCCCCACTTTACTGGGTTTCCCCAGCAATCAAGATGGGGCTGTACTTTAAGGCAAAATTCTCTCAATTAGATAGCAATCTGTTTAAATGGCACTGATATTTTGCTTTAAAACTCACCAAGGAAATGTCAGAATCCATCCCCAAACACAATCTATAAATTCAGAAAGCTAGAGAAGAAAACAAGTCTTTGCCATTTTTTTTCATGAACAAATACCCAGCAAATTTATACCTAGAATACAGAGTGAAGTGGTGATGTAAAACTCACATTTTGCTTTCTTTCTCTATGGATTGATACTGCCCTAACTAAATTAAATAAAATCTTGTCCCTCTAGAAGTTAGCCTTGGAACAGATTATAATTTTTTAAATTGAAATATGCCCTGGGATTAGTGAAGTATACTGAATAGTTAGAAGTGCGTTTGAGAAGAACTGACCTCAAATTCCATCTCTAATACTCATTAGTTGTGTGACCATGGGTAAATCACTAAACCACATAAATTGCCTCAGAAGTCTAGATGTATCTCTTAAATCATGGGTGGGACAGGATCTTCTCTGCACAGGTAGAGGATGTTACCACTAAGGGAAAATATCATAGATCCTTCTCATATGCCCACAGATCTGAGGATTATTTGTTAATTACATACACTTCGAAAATATATATTGGAGGAAATAAGGATTTTTAAAATCCTCCAACTTAAAGGTACCTTCCCCCGCCCCAAGGTTTATAATCCCAAAATTAATTTTATGTTTATGTGGAAAGTTTAATCAATCATTCAACAAGTTTAAGACCTACTATGTGTGCAGGCATTGTGTGAGGTGCTGGGGATATCAAGACAATGAACGAAAATAATCCCTACCCACAAGACGCTTCTGGTTTCATTACATCAGTCCTATGGGACTGGTAGAATAACTATGACTTCTCTCATTTTGCAGATGGGGAAATTAAGTCTTAAAGAACAGAAACCACTTGCCCAGCTAATAATGTCAAAGACAGAATTCAAACCCAAACCTAGTAACTAGAGATCCAGTGCATTTTATACTTCCTGTAATTAGTATATTATATATAATATATATAGAAAGTGTACCTTAATTAGAACTGAATAGCTAAAATCCTGCATTTAAAGCTGAGAATAAGTATTATGAAAGAAATAGCGATTTTCCTACAAATACAATGGGGCATCCTTTTAACTAATTTCTGAAAGTGCCCTTTTCTATCTATCAGCAGAAATGTAAACGGTATCACATTTCAACCTTAACGGTGAATTTCCCCATCTTTAGCGATTTCTATTGCAACCTTAATGTTCTTTTAATGTCATTTTTTCCTGTGTGATATATCATATTTATCTTCATAACTATCCATCAATATTTCCTTTAATTGAGGTTAATCTCTTTCAACTTACAGGGGAAATCCTCATTGTGCAGCTTTGAGAATGTAGGATGTCTGCAGCTGCTCAAGAGCCTCACACAAAATCTGAGAACCTGTGAATGAATCTTAAGGTGGAAAGCACATTCTCTGGCCTGTTCCATTGTCCTACCTTCAGGAGAGATCCAGGTAAATCAATCAATTAATCAACATTTATTAAGCATCTACCATGCGACAGGAACTATGTTAAGCACTGGGGATACAAGAAGCAAAAGACAGTCCCCTGCCCTCAAGGAGCTTGTAATCTAATCTGGAGGAGACAACATGCGAACAAACACATACAGAGCACACTACAAACAGGATAAATAGGGAATAATTAACAGAGACAAGGCACTAGAATTAAGGAGTTAAGGGAGGGTGCCCTGTAGAAGGTGGGATTTTAGTTGCGAAGCCAAGGTGGTAAAGTCACTGGCCAGATCAGAGGAGGGAGAACATTCCAAGCACTGGAGATAGCCAGAGAAAATGCCCAGAGCTGTGTGATAGTGCCTTGTTCATAGAATGGCCAGGAGGCCAGGGTCACTGGATCAAAGAGTATGTGTTGAGATGTAAGGTATAAGAAGACTAGGGAAGTAAGAGGGGGCTAGGTTACAAAGGGCTTTGAATGCCACGCAGAGCATTTTATATCTGATCCTTGAGGTGACAGAAATCCAATATTATGGGGGAGGGGAGGCAGTGTCAGATCAGACCCAAAATTTGGGAAAAGCACTTTAGCGGCCAGATGGAGGCTGGACTGGAGTGGGGAGACACTTGAGGCAGGCTGACCCGCCAGCAGCCTATTGCAATAGTCCATGAGATGAGGGGCCTGTACTAGAGTTAAAGAGAAGGCGGCATATTCAAATATGTTGCAAAGGTGAAATCCTTGATAAGAGACTGGATATGTGGGGTGAGAGACAGTGAGGAATCCAAGATGATTCTTAGGTTGTAAGCATGAGGGGCTGTGAAGATGTTGTTGCCCAGACCAGTAATAAGGAAGCAGAAGGCAGGTAAACCAATCATTTGAGACCTGATAGTCTTCGGTATACAAAGAAGATTCCTCAACTTCTGGAAATGAATCAATCCAGAAATGTCAACAATATTTTCCCTGTCTCTAACTGAAACTGATTTATTTAATCAATCATTTAAGGTAATTATCATTTTACATGTGTCCCCAGCTACCAATATCCTCCCCCACCAAATTGCCTTGTATATATTTTGTGTATAACTTGTTTGATATGTGTACATGCTGTCTCTTCCAATAGAACATAAACTCCTTGAGGACAGGGACTGTTTGATTTTTATTTCTGTCCACCTAGAACCTAACAGTGTCTGGTACATAGTAGACACTTAATGTTTGCACCTACTACTCATAAGCAAGGCACTGTGCTGGGCATGGAAAATTCTCTCCTACTGCAAGTCCATTTCCTTTTGTACCTAAGATCATATATTTAGAGCTATTAGGGACCTCAGAGGTCATCAAATCCAACCCTTTCCAGATTAAGAAATTAAGCCCCATAGAGGCTCAATGTCACAAAGGTAGTAAATACAGAGTCAGAATCCAAAAACCCAAGGTCTCCTAAACTCAAGGTCCACTGCTACTCAATCATTAGTTGAGATAGGAAACTGGCATCATTTTCAAAGTAAAACCAGGTGTTGAGAGAATTCTGTCTCTGGCTATAAATCATAACCTATCATGATCTTGAAGCATGAGGATCACAAGTCACCTAAAAGGCAATGGAAAGACACAAAATATAGGTAAATAGCCTTTTTCTAACAAAGAAATGTGTAAAGCAGCATAAAAGACCAGCAATATAGGACCAGAAAAGTAGGTAGGCCAGTCTAGTGAAAAGCAGTGCCAGTTCCTAGTTTCCTTAGCATCAATGCATATAGTTTACATGACAAATTTGCATGCATTTCTATATTACACAGCAAGCATGCTTAATTCCTATTTTCCAGGTCTGCTTCCTCATTTAGATCCTAAGCTTCTAACAGTAAAGCTCCTTTTCAGATTTTTACTGAAATCCTGTTCACGTCTCCTTTAAGGCAGCTGTACAATGAGGAATACCCAGTGTACTCCTGTTGGCCAAACGGATCTAGCTGCTCCTACAAGTTGTGTTCTTTTTTATATATCCAAACATCCTGTGCTATTCCATCCTAAACTCACTCACGTATATATTCAGATTTTTTTCATGCAATTAAAATTGTTTTGAAGGTTTTCTTTTGTTCCATTCTTTACATTTTCCATTGTCATTAGCATTTTTTAAAATTAGGTGTACCCTAACTGAAGTACAACATAAAGACAATGGGGAAAAAATTATCCCTGTCCGCAAGTTGATGACTTCACTTCTACTTCTTACTGTTAAAAGTTGTAGCATATATGACTGTGAGTTTCTATGCTATTCATATTCTTCATAAGACCACATATTTAGATCTGGAGGAGATCTTTTAGAAGAAGAAACTGAAAGTCAGAGAGGTAAGATACTTGTCTCAGGTCACCCAAGTAATGGCAGAGCGGAGAATTCAACTCAGATCATTTATTACCCTTTATATTTTCCAAATGGAGCAAAACAGCAAGAAATAATGAACAACAAATGAACATGGCTCTCATCCAAACTGACACTGTGGCAACTCTTGTCTGTTTACACATCATATACTGCCTGGTATTTGCAGTTATATTTTATGTAACTGTTTTCCCTAAATGGGATATGAGCTCCTTGAGGGTATGCACCACCAGGATATATTTTTGACTAGTACAGTGTCAGCTTATATCAGCCACGACAAAAAAAAAAAAAAAAGAATCATGGTCTTCCAGCGAAAGGACCAGCGTTCCAGTTCTGACTATGGCACTTAGAAGCAATGGGACCACTGACAAGGGGCAGCTAGGTGGTGCAATGGATAGAGTGCCAGGCCTGGAGGCAGGAAGACTCATTTTCTCAGGTTCAAATCCAGCCTCACACACTAGCTGTGTGACCCTGCACAAGTCACTTAAGTTTGTTCGCCTCAGCTTCCTCACATGTAAAATGAGTTAGAGAAGAAAATGGCCAACCACTCCAGTACCTTTGTCATGAAAATCCCAAATGGGGTCACCTAGTCAGACACAACTAATAAATGACTGAACAGGACCATTGTCGAGTCAAACTTTTCTAAAGCCTCAATTTCTTTGTTTGTAAAAGAAATACTAATATTTGTACTATCTATCTGAGAGCTGTGAAGAAAGCAGAAGAATGGAATAATGGGAATGTCAGAAAAGTTAATTTGCTTCAATTTAATTCAACAAATATTTATTAAGTGCGTACTAAATGCAAAAGATAGCACTAGACTAGATCGGTGCTTAGGGGGAAAAATTAAATCCTAATTGATTATTCAAAAGAAAAACTTTAATAAATAAAAGTTTCCAAATGAACTAGATTTGGAGTTACAGGACCTGGGTTTGAAAAGTGACCATCAGCCACTTAAATTCTTTGTGTCCATGTAGCCCATCCAAGTTACCACCACCCCAAAGGTGACTGACTATAGGTTGAGGGCAGGAATTGATTCATTTTTGTCTTTTGCATAGCCTCAGCCAAGCACAAGGCCTTGCTTATAGTAAGTATTCAATAAGAGATTATTAAAGTGAACTGAAGTGAAGGGGGATATAATCAAATGTAAATAGAAGAATGAAGCCTCAAGTACGCAACCATTTTAAGAAAAAAAAAATAAAAGTATTTAACCCCTGAGAAAATAGAAAAGAATAGAGACCATGCTGGGAGGACCATGTAGCTAGGATAAAAAAGTTGATAGTTGCTAGGAATAAAGTTTTAGGGTGAAACCATTTGTGCAGAACAAAAGGAGCAGAACCCAGGATAAGATTGAAGTAGAAAGCTCACAAGAAAAGCAGAGAATTCAGGGACACAGAGGAAAAGAGACAGAAAACAAAACAAAATGTAAAGTAGAATATTTGAATACTTGGAAAGTCTGAGAAAAAGTTGTCTTGTCATTCCCTGGACTTTGTCTTCTCAACCCTTTGCAATCTGGCTTCCAAAGTCATCATTCACTGGAAAGAGTTCTCTCCAATTACCAGTGATCTCTTGATTGCCAAATAAGAGGGATTTTTCTCAGTCCTTCTTCTTTCTCCACCTGTGTGATGTACCTGACATTGCTGACCACTCCTTCCTTTCTTGTCTGGGTTCACTACCTTTTCTGGTTCTCTTCTTGCCTATCTGACCACTCCCTTCTCAGTCTCCTTTCCTGTCATAATCTAGATCATGGCCTCTTAACTGTAGGAGTTCCCCAGGATTCTGTTCTACGCCTAACCCAATACTATCTCTCTCAATGGCCTCATTACGTCCTATGGCTTTAATTATCATCTCTATGCAGATGACACATATATATCCAGCCTCAGTCTTTACCCTTACTTTGAGCCTTGCATCATCAACTGCCTATGAAAACTTCCAACGGGATGTCTCGTAGACATTTCAAACTCAACATGTCCGGAAGAGAATTTAGCATATTTCTCTCCAGTTCCACCCCTTTTCCCTAGTTCTGTCAAAAGCTGCCTTCTTCCAGTCTCCTTTCCTGTCGTAATCCAGATCATGGCCTCTTAACTGTATAGGATCCTGAAGGCTCTGTTCTATGCCTAGCCCAATACTATCTCTACACTATCTCTCTCAATGGCCTCATCAGGTCCCATGGCTTTAATCATCATCTCTAAGCAGAAGACACATATATATCCAGCCCCAGTCTTTACCCTTACTTTGAGCCTTGTAACACCAATGTCATTATCTTTTTTAACTCCCTGCTCCCTCTCATCCCACAGATCTGATAACTTGCTCTTTCTACCTACATAACATATTTTGTGTATAGCCCTTTCTCTCTAGTCACAGTCACCAATTAAGATCAAGTCAACCAGTATCTATTAAATACTGAGTACCAAGTACTGTGCTATGTGCTGCAAATACAAATACAGGAATATAAAAGCAGAAAGACAGTTCCTGCCTTAAAGGAACTTACATTCTAATAAGGGAATGCAACAGATAAAGACAGAGAAAGTCTGGTAAGAAATGGATTCCAGAAAAGGATGACTTTGGACATGGCAGGCCTGAGTGCTTCCCTTAAAATGGAGGTTTTCTAGGAGGAACTAGCCAGTCAGCAGAAGGGTTTTTCAAAGTGAAAAAGACAGGAGCGGTATGAACTTCCAGGGTGAGGAGAATGCTACAACATGGCAGAAAAGGTCCAGAGTCAGGAGTGGAGCATGGAGAGAAATTCTACCCCATATGTATTGAAGTTCTTCTCTTCCTTTATCATCCAACTCATAAGTTACAATCTTTATTATGCCTTCCTTGACATCCCTCAAATGAAAATGGTCTTTCCCTCAAATTTCTCATAATATTTTGCCTGGCTCTCTCCTCTACTTTTTTATCTCACTCTTCCAGGTATCAGAGTCATTTTTATACTTGTTCTTTCCCCCTTATATTGTAAGATCTTTGAAAGCAAGATCTACACCTCACATCAATTTTTCCATTCCCAAAGTCTAGCATACTACTATGCTAGTAATATACAGCATATACTGCGTAGTACATACTATATACTAATGTGCAAGGCATATTAGGTGCTTTAAAAAAGAGTAGGTACTAGGATTGAATGGAGGTAAGTTGATATTTCATTTTCAAACCTACGTTTGAATTCATGTCCCAGTATCAAGCCGTGTTGAAAACAACCAACCCTTTTTTTTTCCATATTTCAAATCAGCCTTTTTTCTCCTCCTAACTTCTGACCTCCCACCCAAACTCTATTCTGACACTTCCAAGTCTTCCTTGAGTTCCAGACAGAAGCAAGCTCATCTGCTGCTCCTAATAGGCCAAGTGTTAACTTTAGAGAGTTATATTATTGATCATACTCCATGTATTATCACCAATGCAGCACTGGACATGGACCAGAGAACTAAATTGGAAAGGAAGTCAGAATCTGGCATATGGTACATGAAAACAGAAAACTAGAGAGAACAGTGAACTGGTAGACCTTCCCAGATCTGAAGATCACTACTAATCCCAAACAGCACTGCAAAGTAGAACTGTTGTGGTTTTAAGTATATCGGCTCAGGATAAGCAGGGTTGAGAGGATCATGGAACATTTCCTTGAAGGCTAATCCTGTGAAAGGTAGTCCTGTGAAAGGTATCTAAATGTTGATTCTCAGATGAAAATATTTCCAGATCATAATCGCTTACTATTCATGAAGCATTTAGTGTCTTCAACATATTGTGTTAAGAGCTAAGGATACATTGGTACCTACTTTCAAGAGGCTTACATAGTACAGTGAATACACTGTTAAAGTTGGAATCAGGAAGATTTTGGCACTCACTTCTACCTGAAATACTAGTTTTTGCCACCCTAAACAAGGCACTTTGAAACTCTCTGCCTCAAGGTTCCTCATCTACGAAACAGAGATAATAATAACACGTGCCTCACTGGGCTATTGTGAGGCTCAAATCAGGTAACGTAGATGAAGTGCTCGGCAAACCTTAAAACACGATGTAAATACAGATGATGAGAATTTGTTCATTCTATATGGGGGGGACACAATTTGTGAACAGGTAAGGATATGTGTGATAATTTTAAGGAGGGAGAATCGACAATAACTATTAGAAGTGACACCAGACTTGAGCCTTGAAGGAAGCTTAAGATTCTAAGAGGCAGAGGGGAAAGGAGGAAGTCCATTTTAGGCACGGGGCACGCTCTTTGCAAAGGCATGGGAACTGGAGCCTGCCAGTTTTGCTGGAATTAAAGGCATGTGAAGATGATTATTATGAAATGTCTAAAAAGGTAGGCTAGAACCACTCTGTGAAGAGCTTTAAATGCCGAGATGAAAAGTCAATGAAGTCAATGTTTATCCCAGAGGTAGTAGAGAGCCACTAAAGATTCCTGAGCAGGGGAGGATCATGGTCTCGGTCTGTCTGCCTGTTTGCCTGTCTCTGTCTCTCTCTCCCTCTCTCTCTCTCTCTCTCTCTCTCTCTCTCTCTCTCTCTCTCTCTCTCACACACACACACACACACACACACACACACACACACACACACCCTGTACTTTAGAAAGATTGTTTTGATAACTGTGCAGACTGGAGAGAAGAAAGACTAGATGCTGTTACAGCTACACTTCTGATTGAGTGCTTTGAATCCTTGTACCATCAAGAATCACCAGCTCACAAGGTCCACATTACTAAATTGGAGCCATTTAAAAGGCATCGCACATATTTACTTGTGGGCCCCACTTCAGGGTTCAAGCACAATGATCATGAGCCATCACACAGCTACTGTGACACTTTTCAAAGCTCATTCAGCAAGAGGGTGTATCCATACCTTTCCAAGATGCCAGCCCCATCTTCTATGGGAAGCACTGTGTCCCCACCACCACTGCATTTACCTCTCTCTCTTGCAATACCACCTTATCTAGTGCACAATGGATCATTCTTGCCCAGGCACATCTTTCCTCAATCCAATGCTTGCCTTGCGCGTACTGCAAAGTCAAACAGGTGTGAAATAAGTGCCCAGGGATCATTTCTGGAGAGATTGATAGGTGCATAACCTTCTCTATTTAAAACAAGATCTTAAGCACACACTGTATCAGAGGCAACTGAAATCATAAATCTTTCAACAGACTGTGTACAACTGTATGCTCCCAGGTATCTGAGATCAAAACTGAACCCTTAATGTCTGTAATTCAGGAAGTTCATTAAATACTGCATGTGGCACCCAGGCTTTAGTTCTAAGGTGCGTATTCATATTCGTGCAAGAGACAGCTACAAGTATAGACAGAATGTATGTCACAGCTGGCTTGCCTAGCATAACCCGCATGAACAGTCACCAAAAATGATAAGACATTTGCAGATATTTAAAGGCCTACCAACAGCAATACATGAACTATTAGGGCAAGACAAAGCTTCACTCTAAAGGACATTCAGCTTGATGAAGGTGTCACAGTTCACAATTACACTTCCATTGTGAATATTGTTTTTCTTGAAGGAATGTGCTTAGCACCTTCTTTACTTCTCCCTGAACAGAGGTTACTTTCTAATCGATATGGAAACTTTAAACAATAATTTTCCTTTGTACCCCATCTTTTTAACAAGACAGGAAGGCTTAAAACACCCACCCCACCCCCACCAAAGTGTCTTAACAAGCATGGTTTTGAGTTAAAGTGAGGTCTTTGCAATGAAAAAAAAAAAAACAAAGCAAATGGAAATAAGAAAAAATCATATCCCTAAAGCATTACCTACCAGACATAAGTGAATAATAAAATATAACTAATATGTCTGCAGCCTCATCCTTAATCTTAAAACAAATGATAGTATTCAAATATACTATTTTACACATGCAGGCTGATAACAGGTTTTTCTTTTCTCTCTGTCTTAAAGATTTTGTGAACGACACGAAAGGAAGCAGAGTGTATTTAATGAAAGGTTTCCAAGCTGATTTCCCTGCAGGTTATTTTCTCTCTTTTCTCTGGAACCCATACACGGGGTATACAGCAGGGACCAGGGGCGTATATAAAAATAAACTATGAGGCGGCATCAGAGCTGATACCCTAGTCCTACAGGGGCAAGTGAATTATTAGATCTGTGTCATGAGTGTTTTTTTAATATGCCATTGTTCCCACTTGAGCACATTAAACTTTCCATATCCACTTTTAAACCAATATTACCTTTTTTTTTCCTTGTTCATAATGTTCATGCTGTACATTAGCAGTCAGAAAATCCAATAGCTTAACTCATCATATGGTGGTTATATGTAAAGCATACTGGATAAAAAAGCTTCAGCAATTCCTTGTTTTGGGAGTTTTTTTTTTCTTTTGAACCCATACTCTACTAGTGTTGGTTAAAATCCTAAGAAAAAAATTATATCTTATGGAAAATGTATACTCATTTTTTTAACATTGATCACAAACCTATTTTGAACACTATACATTTTCAAAAAAGTTTATTATAACTCTAGCTCAGCATCTTCCAGCCCATCAAATTGAAGGTGCTGGGGGTTTTTGGGTTTGGAAGATGTGTTTGCCAATTATTTTTGCACTAGTGCACATAAACAGGCAGGCCAGAATCTTAGGTATGAGTTATATATTCCTGTACAAAATAATTGTATATTCTATGAAGACTGATTCTTTTTCTGGAGAAATATACAACAACACAAGGGAAATCTTGTACCAGCAGCATAACTGAAGTGGCAAGATACAATATTAGAAAAACAGAACTACTTTCATTACTGTGATGCTGTGTGTCAGAATGTCTCTCCTTAATGAACCTGTTTGCAATAAGACTCAGGGTGCAAAGAGGCTATTTAGAGAGTCTATTGTGTCTATAGTGAGTCCTTCAAATATCTTCCCACCATTAGACATGCCGCATTGACCAATTCTGTCCTGATTGCTGTTCTTTTGAGTGTCAAGGGACATTCTTGCCCAGACAGACCGATGGATCAGACACTGCAGTTCATAAAATGTTTACACTGTACACACACACACACACACACACACACACACACACACACACACACACACACAGCGATACAAGCAACACAGCTAGAGATCACACAACGAGTTGAATGTGGCAGTGTCATCTGCAGGCTTATGACTTTCCGATATCAATGAAAGGATTTCGGTTAAACTTTACTTGTGCTGCCTGCCTGTCGGCCGCTAACAAAAGCCTTGTTTTTCTTCTCTTCCAACATGTACCCCAAAGCCCATTGCTCACATGGGAACATTTCAGGCAAACATCCTTTGTGTCACAAGGCTCTCTTACTCTGTTGAGACTTTTTCCTAATTGCTGACAGGAAAAGAAATCCATAAATGTCAGGCCATCAAAGAGAGAAAGGGAAAAAAAAAATCCTCTGAATAAACAAACTAAACCAAAAGAGAGAGACAGAGAGAGAGAGAGAGACTTCCAGAAAGAATATGAATCCTGTCAGTGACAGCTTCAGAGAATAGAATCTCTCCAGTAATTAAAGAAGCATCCTCTTTTGTGAAAAGTCCCCTAAATTAGCCAGCCCTCTTTTAAAAAATCTAAATGCTAGCTTCTGGTATGTTGGGTTTAACTTCCCCGTTCAGACCCCTCTGAGAAGCTGGCTGATTAGTTGTCAAGAAATTTGTTTTATCCTCACCTTTCACACACCTGTATGCTAAACATTCTCTCTACAAAGTCTTTTTTTCCTCTTCCACTTTCCTGTGGTTTCTTCCTTTTATTCTAAACAGATAGTGTGTCTGCCAGCTAAAGGGTATCCTTGCCACACCCCACCCTCTGATTCCTCCAGGCTGTCAAGCAACAGAACTTCAGATCTCACAAAGGGCTAACTAAAGCAGGGCCTAAATAACTAAAACAACTATACTAGTTATTTTTGATAAAGAACCAGAAAATTCTGTCCTGAATTCAACCTGAATCAAACGGCCATTGCAGGCTTCCTGATTACTATAAATTTCCCTCTTAACACGTTCCATTCTTTTATGCATACATATGTAAGTTGGTCTTTCCTAGGCTGTTCTACCAACATGGTCTCTGATCTTGAAGACTGTTTAGAAAACATAACTGATTTTCAATATCAATGAAGTCTATTTAATGTTTGTTAATATTTGTTTTTTATTCAATTATTCAATGGCATCATTTAAAATTAACATCCCCTCCTGAACAGAGCTTGCCTCAAGTAACTGCCTTATAGATTAATAAAAATGCATAAACTTCATCCTTGCCTGCAGAGCCTATATACCATGCATGACCATTTTTTTCATTCTAGATTCTAACAAAAGGTATTATCCTACTACTACTAAAGGTGATTCTTTACTTGGTCAAAGATGATTTCTTTCAGTGATTTATAAAGTCATTCCACAGAAATGGTCAACTCTATTATATGCCCTATTAAAAGGGAGGGATTAAACTAAACAGTATAAAAATCATTTCAACCTAGCTTTAGGATGAACATTATTTTTTCCCTAAAGATGCTTTACTTCCATGCATATTTATAGTGTTTAAATTCATTTGCATTCCCTATGCATATATTAAGTGGCTAGGGGTTGGGGGCCTGGTTAGAGTCTAAAAATTGGCCACAGAAAATCCACAAAGTAGATAATTGACAGTGTAAATACATTTGTTTCAATCGTTGGAATCCAATACAAAGCAACTCTGACATTTTCATAAATAATCATGGCTCAAAACTCCACGGTATTAAATTCTGTACACCATAAGGCCTTAATATACAGGGCAAGCTCTAGACAAGGAAAGGGAAAAATTACTATGAATGAACTAAAGTATTTGATCACAAGGCCAATAATAAAATGCAAAAAGAAGCTATCTGTTATATCTCTAAAGAAGAGAAGAAATTTAACCTGAGATAAGAACGAGGCCATAGTAATAGACACTGAAGATATGAAGGGTCTCTGACAAGATGAAAGTTTGAGTGTGTGGAGAAGTAGTAAGGAATGAGATGGGCATGAGGATAGTGATATGAATTGGAATATTTAAAAAGACTGGTTAAAAATAAGAAAGGCAAGTTTGAACTAGAACTGAAATAAAACTTAGGAAAACAGTACTTCAGGATAATTTATTCTGTAGGCCAAAAACCAACTGGAATCTACTGAGGCAAACATCAAGGGAAAAACAGTGTAGGCATAGAACAAAGGGAGTAGGTAGCACAATGGAGGACCACTGCCCAAATTTATGGGTCAAATTTGATGAATCACAGAGTTTAGAGCTGAATGAGACCATAAAGGTCATCCATTCTTCACTTTGAAGAATAGGAAACTGAAATCTAGATGCATGAAATGACTTGCCCAAAGTCATAAAGCTACTTAGTGGTAGACTAAGATTTGAATCCAGGACTTCTAACTCTAAAGCCAGTGTCATTTTTAAATGGTGTTTGTGCCAACAATTCTTTCCTGTTTCTATTAAACCTGGGCAAGACCATCAATGAATTTATACTGAGATGTTACTTATTTCAATCTAACCTTTAAAAAGTCAGCATATCCCAAATGGAATAAACTCACTATTTACTGAATTCCTAACCCATAAGTTCAAAGAATGAAAACTTTGAGAAACAACAGAAATAAAAAGAAAACTATTAAAATTGGCAATATATGGGGACTAGTCAAGTCTCATCTGATACTTAAGAAATCACAGATTTATAGCTGGAAGGGAAGTTCAATACTCACAATTTACAGATGAGGAAACTGAAGCCCAGAAGTGAGGTAATTTGCCCAAGTCACACGTTTAGCAAGCAACAAGGCAGAAACTAAACTCAGGCCTACTGATTAGAAAGCTGGAGCTCTTTCCAATGTGCCACAGAGTCTCTCACTATTTCTACTATGGTGATATATAATGATTGTTTCTTCAAAATAAGAAAGCCTTATCTATGACTTACATGGCATTTCAATACTACATGTGTTATTATTTATTTTCACAAAAAGTATACTGCTAAAATTACATGTAGGCCTTCAACATAGGAACATAGTACTAATATGCTTTAATGTCAAAAAATCTATAGCCAAATCTACTTGACAGTTTTTAATATTACACAATAAAACCTACTTATTGCATGTGAATATTTAGGAAGTCCTCACTAAAAATCAGCACCCTTAAAGTCTGCTAATTTCAGTCTCTTCTGGCTAATCCATCAACAAATAACTCTGGTGGCACCTCTACAACAAGACTGCTTGCCTTGGAAAGAATCCATATTTTCTTTTGACCTTCAACTCTACAGAGATATTCTCCAATTCCACATATATTCCAGGTAAATGATAAAGGCTATGTAACTATGTACTTAACCAAATGCATCTGAAAAAGAATAAGACTTTTGTATGTATGTATGTATGCATGTATGTATGTATGTATGTGTATGTAAGAGTGTTTGTATGTACATGTGTGCACATATATACATACGTGTGTATGCACACACATATGCACACATATATATCGTTTAATATAGGTATTTCATAGCTAATCATACTAGCATCAATGTGTAACATAAACACATACATTCTTTTAAAAATCCAGCCACATAATAAATATCTAATTTCCATGTGTTTGACTGATTCATTCAATTTATTTATTCACACTTATTTAATAGCCATTTATTAAGGGCTTATTATGTTCAGAGCACCATGTAAGGTCCCTGGGAATATACAGAAACAAATAAGATATAGTGTCTGCGCTCACAGAACTTAAAATCTGGGTGAGTGGAGGAGAGCGAATGAAGGGGAATGGAACATCCACAGACAGGTAATAACACATAATAAATATGTAATAACCACAGCTCAAGTGGTCCAAACCCTTCACATTTCAGATGAAGAAACCGAGACCTGTAGAAAGGAAGTGATTAGTCTAAGTAAATAAAAATTCTAAGTGTAAGAAATAGGATTCAAATCTAGATTGCCAATCCAAAGCTTTTTCTGCTCCCCCATAAAGACTTACATAGATCTTTGATTTGTTCATGTGAGTAACTGCTCCAATGACACATCTGATAATCCCATCAATGACTGACCATCCAGTGTGATTCCTAGGGATGCCCTTCCATTCAGTCCAGAGGATCTACCCAATGTGCTGGTAGCCTTCCTCAAGTTCTCTTGACATTGCAATGATTCCAATTAAATGCATGAACCGTTCAAATGCTATCTCTCATTCTCCTCACATGACCAGATCACCTTTTATGCTTGTACACTTTTTGACAGCATCCTCTTCTTTCCTATTTACAATGCTGGTCCAAGATGTATCTTTTGATGAACAAACTCAGTCGAGACTGTCTATCCAATTGCATATCTTAAAAAGTGGACCATTGAGATTCTCCAACCACTTTTTTTCTTCTTCCATGAATAGCTAGACCAACTCTTTTAAAGCAGGTGTCCTTATCCTTTCTTTCTGTTGTGGACCCCCTTTTGGCAGTCTGGTGACATCTATGCACTCCACAGAACAATGTTCTTAAATGCATAAGGTAAAATCCCCAAAAAAATGTCTGAAGAAATTAATTACACTGAGTGATAAAAAATTTTTAAAAAAGTTCACAGAGCCCAGCTTAGAAATCTCTAATTAGAGTGGTTATTGATCTGACTCAGAGCTCCACAATAATTCTAGGACTTGATATAATCAACAGGACTAACTATAAGCAGGGCCTCTTGAATTTAGACACTGAATTAGATATCTCAACCATGACAATAACAAACACTTTACGTGAGCCTGTCTCCCTGTTCTATGTCCTATTGATATTATCAGAGTATCATCAAACAAGTTTACCTTGATTGTTATGTCTTTCAAGGAATAGATTATATAATTCTGATACACGCATAGCAGACAACTTGTTGGAGGATAGCAAAGTGGTCTTTTAAGGCAGTTTTTTAGTGCACCAAATCAATTTTTTATAGTCTATAAAATCAATAAGCACAGGGTAATCTAAATTTCTCTGCATTATTTTTTTCAGGCACATGTGTAACAATAAAAATATGGTCTAATGTGGAACATTTTTTATGAAAAGAGATTAACATCGTCAAGAATGCTCTCAGTGCATATGAAGATTATGCTCATAAGAAAAGTTTATACTGGGGCAGCTAGGTGGCGCAGTGAGTAGAGCAGCAGCCCTGGAGTCAGGAGGATCTGAGTTCAAATCCAGCCTCAGACACTTGACACACTTACTAGCTGTGTGACCTTAGGCAAGTCACTTAACCCCAATTGCCCTGACCAAAAAAAAAAAAATGTTTACACTGTTGAGTTCGTAGGTGTATGGGCTAACAATTGTTGATGACTACTTAGGTACTTTTTTTTTTATTGGGGGGAGAAGGTTAAAGAATAGTAATAATGATGAATCAGCCTCTCAACATCCCCACAACTGTGCTGTCTCCAGTGTGGCCTTCCTCTGTGTATACTTGCTTTAATACAATTGTTTCTTACCTTTGTTCTTGGATATCATTTTTACCTCTACCACCTCGATAAGATCATCCAGGACTGCAATGGTAAGAGCGTGAAAGTGGTGAGTCCACTCTCCTTGATGGTGAAGAGAGCCCTTGCAAATCTTTCTGTTTTTCATCTGTCTGTTTTTCCCAACCAGGAAACAAAGAAAAATCCACATATAACACGACCATTTTTTTTTTTTGCTCTGCTTTGTATCTCCGGTGCTGAATACAATTCTTTATCATACTTTGAAAGCTTCTCCTTTTGTGTGCAGGTAGAAAAGTAACCAAAAACAAGAATCACAACCGTATAAAAATACTACCCATCAAAAAAAGGAGTGCGGATGGCAGCTAGGTGGTGCAGTGAATAGAGCACCAGCCCTGGAGTCAGGACTTGAGTTTAAATCCAGCTAACCATCATACTTAAGGTTACCTTTTTTTTTTAAATCATAATGCTCAAAGAAATGGATATTCAGGTTAATTAATTTCTGATTTTGGAAATTTTATTTCAAACCTTTTGTCAAGTAACTTTCTAAAGTGTATCAATACTTCTTTATGCCTAGTATACAGTTTAAAGAATATAATACAATCTTTTTTAGGTGATTTGATCACTGGTGTTTGATCATCCTGAAATAAATTATCATACAGTACTTATCCAGTACCCAGCTAGTTGGGTAACTCAGCTTGTCCTCCCCCTCTCCCCTCTCTTTCTCCTTCTCCTCTCCAAAGGAAGGTAAATTTTGATGGCCAGAAGCTGCCCACTTAACCTGGGGTTTACTGGCTAGATTCCTTCCTTCCTTCCTTCCTTCCTTCCTTCCTTCCTTTCTTCACGAAACCTTAAACCCAGCTCACTTTGAGGCTCATAGATTGGACCACAATAGGCCCCTGCCCAAGCTCCACTTAATAATGGCTGTACTTTGGGCCCTTCTGGCTTACAGTGAATGTCAATAGTAACTGTTTCTCTTTGGAACAGCAACTCTGAGGGTCTTCCCCTCTCGGTTTTGATTTTTTTTCTTTTTTTCTAATTAAAGGGGCCATCCCTTGACTGACTTCTTAAAGAGGCCTATTCACTGAATGGGCATCACCTCACTCTAGGTGAATACATGAAAAGGCCTTAGCCTAAAAGGGCCAGGGTCTCCCATTGCGTCCTGGGCCATCTCCAGTCATCCTGGTGAATATCAGGCCACTGGACCCAGATGGCTCTGGAGGAGAAAGTGAGGCTGGTGACCTTGCACAGCCCTCCCTCACTCAAATCAAAGTCAACTGCAAGTCATGTCATCATTTCCCTGATGTCATGGTCCTCTTCAAAAATGAAGGACAAACACAACAATAAGATCTATCTTTGATCCTCACAACAAGCCTATTTTAGCCCTATTTTATAGCCTAGGAAATTGAGACTTAGAAAGATTAAGTAACTTGTCCAAAGTCAGACAATTAGCAGGTGTCTAAGGGGGAATTCCAACCCAAGTCTTTCTGACTTGACTCCAGATCTGGTCCTTTATCTACCACACAATAATAACTCTCTGTGAAATTACAGGAGAATAGGGGAAACCTTTACTAACCACAAGACATAACGAGATAGTTGTCATTTCCTACTAAAATAGATCCAGGCTATCAATGTAATTTTTTGATGATTTGCCTCTGGAACATAAAAGGAGAGGGGGGGAAAGCTCTGCTTAAATATAGTGGGATCTTTGGTTAAGGTTTTTTGCATAATCTACAAATGAACAGAAACATAAACTATTTTATTTCTACATCAGAACTAGAAATGAAAACACAACATTTAATTAGTCTCCTTTAAGCTAAAAAGCTAAGAAACTATTGATTTCGACCATTCTCCTGAGGTTTCTAACATGACTAGGAGAAGTCAAAGGAACTGAATGCCATCGGTCAATGATCCATCACAAAATTCATATAATTCCGAGGTTCCCTTACACAAGGAAAATAGGAACATGCATTTTAAATAAACAAAACAAGGTACAACCAACCAGACTATTTATGCAACAACAACAAAAAAGAAAGACCTGTGTTATCCTCTCTTCCATGTTTAAAAAACAAAATCTGAAGACAGGAGTCAAGTAGAAAGTGAAAGATAGGCAACAGCAGGGTAATAAATACTTTAATGCCTTAAATATACAACTTGCAAATAAACAGAAGTAAGGTGCAATTAAGAGAGACAATTAGAATTGAATTATACCATATTTCCTGAACTTGGTTTGCAAAGATCAAATTCAGATGTTGCTTTTATTCATAAGCTCAGAAAGAGTAAATAAAACATCCTGCATGCTACACACCATAAATCTTATACTTAACTTACCATTCAAATTAAATCCAAACACAAACATAACCCTAAAACCTCCTCCTTTCCCACAAATACTTGTACAACCAAACCGAGCACAATTTGATTTCCAGGACTAGAATTTACTATACAAGTGGAGCAGTTGTGAGAAAAAGAGGAAATATGCAAATCACCATGCTTCACACTAGCTAAGCTGTATCCAAGTGCCTTTTCTTCATGTCTCAAGGTTCAAGAGTCCACAAAAGTTCACCAAAAGCTCAGGCTGTCTAATGAAATCACTGTACTGAACGGGGCAGATTTGAATATTTATCTTTCTTTAAAACGTATTTGGGGACAGATGATAAAAAGCTGCCAACAGTATGCATTGCTTTATAATATGTACTTAACACTTGTTCAATGATAGAAATTCAAATTTTAAATGTTAATGTACCAAGAAAAGCTTTATCTGGATTAAAATCACTGCTATTTTATCCTTCCTTTTTAGCCCTCTTATCACACTCAAAAGAAACGTATGATAAAAATGAGGCATAGGTTTAAACTAGATCAGTGATTATAAATATTAATTGTGACAACCCAAGCTGCCTCTCCTTATCAGGTAACAAAATTAATTTTAATTTACTTAAATTTAAAAAGAAACATATGTCTGATAAGTCATAAAAGCCACAGGGTCGATTGGAAAGAGCATGAGATCTGAAGTCTCCATTCTGTTCCTTATTACATATGGAAACTTGATCAAGTCATGTCCCTACTTTAGGCCTTCACTTCCTCCTTGCTAAAAAGAGGGAAGGGTTGGACAAGATGAAGCCTTATTCAATTCAACAGGCATTCAAGCTAACTACGAGGCTTAAGGTCTGAATTAGGGGTGAAGATGCAAAAACTAAAAATGAAATATCCTTTCCTTCAAGGGGCCTATATTCTAGAGTGCAAATTCAAATTCAAAGTAATTTAAAGATGAGAGAGATACCTACTAAAGTAACATGCACCAGGAATAAGTGGAAGTCCCATGGGCCTATGAATGAGTTACCTTCATAAGAAAGTCACAAAATCTAATATACAATTCTTGGCACATAGTAGGTGCTTGACAACTACTTATTGAATGACTGCTTGATGAATCACAATTACAAGATCAGTAATAATGGCATATATCCAATCTATATCAAATTGCTTACCATTTTAGGGAAGGGGGAGGAGAGAGGGAGAAAAAAATTAGAACTCAAAAGTTTTTTTAAAAATTAATGGAAACAATAAAATACTATTTTATAAAAAGATTAATAATCACTTAAACAATAGCTGCCAATTCTACAACTTTAAAGTATACAAACCCTTCTACATACATCATTTTATCCTCACAGCAACCCAGTGAGGAGCCTACTACAGATACTATCCCCTCCATCTTACATAGGAGGAATCCAAGATGCTAAGGTCTGTTACCTTACTTATGGAAAAAATAAGGAAATAAGCATTTTTTTAAAAACATCTACTATGTGCCAGGAACTGTGCTAAGTACATTTTTACAGGTATTATCTCATTCGATCCTCACAACAACAAGCCTGGGAGGGAGGTGTTATTATTATCCCCATTTTACAGACGAGGAAACTGAGGCAGGCAGAGACATGAAGTGATTTGTTTGGAATCACATAGCTACTGAGTATCTGAAGCTACATTTGATCTCAGGTCTTCTTGACTCCATATACTGCACTTTTTCAACTTACACCATGATGATTTTAGATAATATTGTAGCAATACTGCATTTTTCCGACATGTGACTGAAATCTAAGACCTTTGGTAATTATCTAAAATAAAATTGTTTATAAATCTCAACAAAGTGATAAGCTAAGTGTCGTAAAGACATCATGAGAACTTAGTAATTTTTTTATTATCTGAATTTCAACTAATCAGATTGAAAGTTAAATTTTTCCCTCTAACTCTATGTAATGAATTATTCTTGGCTTGATCAGGAGTATACAAACAACAGACCTATCATTCAGGATCCTCCAGACTGGTGCTCTTCTTGACAAATGAGGAGACGAAGACCTTTCCCATTATCACCCAGAAAGTCTAGATATGAACCCAGATCCTCTGACTCCAAATCCAGCATACTTTCTACACCAAGTTTACAAATATTAAAGATAGTTTAGCAGTTCATGACTAAGTATTATGGGGACTATTATCTGAGTGTTCCCCGAGTGCCTTAGCTGAGGAAATGGGCAAATAGAACTCACCATTAACAGAATAGGAAAAAGGAAAGTCAACACAGGCAAAGAATCTGACAAATGATCTTCTATGAAACATGGATCATTTAATGCAATTCAATGACTATTTATTTAAGTAACTGCTACGTGCAAGGGCCTTAGTGATATCAATACAGAGATAATGACATCTTCCCTTTCCTCTTGGCTTTCCTGGCTTCCTTCAAGTCCTCGATTAATTCCCATCTTCTGTGAGAAGCCTTTCCTGATTCCCCTCAATGCTAGTGCCTTCCTTTGAATGATTATCTCCAATTTATCTTGTATATAGCTTGTATGTACATAGGTGTTTATGTGTGTCTCCCACACTAGACTATGAGCTCCCTGATGGCAGGGATTGATTATCTTTGCCTTTCTTTGTACCCTTAAGTGCTTAAGACAGTGCCAGGCACAAAGTAAAAAGACTGACTGTTTAAGGCGGGGGACACCAGGTATTCAAATGAGTAGAAAACGAAATAGAAGGGAATAGGAACAAAGGAGAAATCAGGCAAAGGGGCCTTCAGATAATTGAAGCAGAAAAGAATGGAGTGCTTAGGTGGGCTGGCGAAAGCCATGGAGAAGGCAGTAACCGAATCTGGTCTTCAAAGAAGAGGATTTCCCTAGGCAAGGATGAAGATGGAATGCATTCCAAGTAGGGGAGATGGACCTTGTAAATGTCCAGAAGCAGAAGAGGACAGAGATGAGGTCAGGAATGAAGTACATGAAGGGGCATAATGTGAAATAAGGCTGCAAAGGCAGACTAGATTTTTATCTTATTGGCAATGAGGAGTCTCTCAAGGTTTTAGAGATAAGGAGTATATGGTCCAGAGTAGTGTATTAAGATTACTTTGGCAACTGTGTGAAGGATGGACTGGAGATGGAAGAGTATGGAACCACAGAGGCCAGTTAGGAGGTATCACAATTATCCATGTGAGAGGTAGTATAGGTCCTAACACAGGTAGCATGAATAGACAGGAGAGGGATAGATGTAAGAGATTTAATCTTAGTAAAATCCACTGGTTGTATAATCTCATTAGATATGAGGATGGTATAAAGGAGGAAAAAGAGCAAGCAATCACTCCAAAATTTAAGCTTGGGTACAAGACCAAAGTTCAACAGAAACAAGAAAATTGAGAAGCATGTATAGGGGTATGGTGGGGGCAGGAAGTTGAAATCGCAACAGGTAGAGACAATGAAAGCTCTAGAACTTAGAGCACAGCCAAGAAGGGCTTAAAATTACTGAAGAAGCTTCAGTCAAATTTTACCTGAAATAAGTAGCTGACGACTTTTATGGAAACCTCACATGATAGGGGTAAGCTAAAAAAAAAACCTGTATGAAGGCTTATTGTATTGGTTTTGTGATGATGTTTTACAAGAAACATAAGCAAACCCATCTGGGCAAATCTGCTTTCTTATTGGTACTATAAGTATTTTAAGGCATTCTGAAATGAAACTGAGAATGATACTCTTAATTATAGAAAATGGAGAGAAAAAGTATCCCACACTAAGAAAAAAAAAAAAGCAAAGGAATCTGATGGGGAATGGCGACCATAATACATTCTTATTCATCCTCATTCCTAGCAAGGTCTAAGAAGGTACTAAGATTCTTAAACCACCCAATTGCTCAGAGAAGGAAGAAAGCAGTAGGAAATATATAGCTAAATTCTAGACTAAGGAAAATAAGATAAATGATCAATCAAAAACTATTATCCAAAATAATTAAACTTCTACTCACCCCAAATATGACAAACTGGGGGAAAATAGGGGAGATGGGCCATATGACATAGGAAGCTCATCTTCCTTTTCTGTCCCAAATAAGGAATTTAATATTACAATAAAACTCCTTCAATGCCTGTTAATGCCTTAGGCAATCAGGAATTCAGGAGTATAGTACTATCTTCTTATTCCCCTACTTGGAAGTGAGCTGCTCAAAGATTCCTGGAAGAAGGAGAAGGGAGAATGTGATCAACATGGTAGAGGTGGCAAGGTGAGGATCAAAGAACTGACAAGATCACAACAGCCAAGGGCATCTCTTTGATCTCTAACCCAGTCTTCCCCTTCTTCTCTCCCTCTCCTCAGCAAATCCCCTCACTTCCCAATCCTAGGCCACATGCAGCTCCTCCCTCAGGTGCCTTTCTGCATTCTTTCTAAATAAGAATAACAGTAGGAACTGACTGAGAAGTATCAGCCAGGGTTGAACACTGAATAGGAATACTGATTCTCAGCACTCTCTAGGACAATGAAGGGGCAAAGGGGGCTGATACATCCAGTTGGCACATTCTTAAGTTAAATACAAGGGGGCAGGGGTGGGGAACCTTTGGCCTGGAGGCCATATGTCCCTGGGTGAGGCCTTCTGACTGAGTCCAAGTTTTACAGAGCAAATTCCTTTATTGAGGGGACCTGTTCTGTGAAGTTTGGATTCAGTCAAAGGGCTGCACTTGAGGACCTACAGGGCCACATGTGGCCTCGAGGTCACAGGCTCCCCACCCCTGGATGGCAGCTGAGGAAAAAGATTCCTTCAATAAACACTTACTAGGAGCTTACTTAGTACACTGTCCTAAGCAACAGGGGAGTCACGAAGTTCTGATAAACCTGTCTCCCTACTCTCAATTAAGCTAATCAACAAGCACTTATTATGCCCTAGAGATACAAAGATAAACACTGTCCCAGACCTCAAGAAGCTGACATTTCATGGGGAAGACAACGGGTCACTTATTAACTGTATAACACTGAAGTCATTTAACACCTCAGTTCCTCATCGACAAAATGAAGGTGTTGAAGCTTCTAAGGTTCCTTCTAGCTCTAGAATGATGAAGTAAATATATAAATATATAAAACATATGAGGTAACTTTTGGTGGGATAGATCAGGGAAGGTTTCATTCAGGAGATGGTACCAGAACTGCATTTTAGAGGAGCAACAGAACTTGAAGAAGTAAAGATGTGATTACAGAGTGAGAAGGTAAGATTATTAATATACATTTCATGATAAATATGAATTTTGACTTTTATTTAGTTACTTTGTCTGCTCCACCAAGGTTTTCTTCAATATTTTGAAAATGACACACATCACCCACAAAAGGGTACTTCATCCACAGGTTAGTATATAGGAAAGAACCTGGGATGAGGAATCACAACACCTGAATCCTACTTAGGCTTAGTTACTACCTGTGACACTTTACCCCTGGATTTTTTTTTCCATCTATACAATGAGGGATTTCAATTACACCATCCCTAAGGTCTGTATCGGCTATTAAATTATAGTCTCCATAGTCATGTAGCAGAATATATGCACAGTATAAAAAAATTTTTCTGACTCAAGGAAGAACTAATAACTAGAGTTTAGACCATAGCCCAAAAGGGGTTAAAATTGCTGAAGAAGCTTTAGGCAGGTTGGGCCTGAAGTAACTTGACTAGTAACCAAGTCCCTGGTACATAGTAAGCTCTCGTGGATTAGCTGAGGGACCTCCCTACACGGATAGTCCCGGTCTTTTCCATTCTCTGTGTGAGATCACACAGAGAATGGAAATCACTACATCCCAATTCCAATCAATTCACATACTGTTGGAGACTTAGAGAATCACAAATTCACAGAGATGAAAGAGATATTAGGGGGTCATTTATTGCAACCTTGACCTGAACCCTGAATATCCTTTATGACATCTGAACAAGCCTCTGCTTAGGGACCTCCAGAAATGGGGAGCTCATTTCCTCCCCAGCCGGCCCATACCAATTTCTGAACGACTCTAATTGTCCAAAAGTTTTTCTTTATCCTGAGACAAAATCTACTTTCCTAAAGTTTCTACTTCATTAGTCCTATTTCTGCCTTTCGTACCAAGCAGAACAGGTCAGATCCCTTGTTGACTGGAAGAAAAGATCTTAACAGAAACACAGTTGAAAAAAAGCACCTCTTTCTTGGAAAGGGCTTCCCTCGATCCTAGCAAAGAGCCCAACTAGCCTGCAGCTGATACTTCAGGGGCAGTCCAAAAGACAACAGGCTCCTTACCCTACGGCCTAATCAAAATCTAGCTCCTACTGACTGAATCTGTCAGGAAACTGTTTTTCTACTACTGCAAACAAAGAACAACAGAAAATGAAATGAGTCATCTGACAACAGAAAATGAAATGAGTCATCTGATATTATAGAGATGTGGGGTTACCCCCTCCTCCAAAATGACAGCATTTACCTTCTCTAAGTCCATGTGAATAAATCAGTACAAGGGGAAAGAAATGCAGGTCTCCAGCAAATACTAGATTAAATTTAAAAACAAACCTAGGCCAGACTGAGGTACCAACGCTAGCAGGCTACCTCACAGAGGTGAGACAAAATTATAAGTCCTTGGTTCCACAGCCTGGTATAGTGGGAAAAGCACGAGATGTCCTGCCTTCTAATTACAGCTCTGTCACTAACTTGCTGTGGGGGTTGGGGCAAGTAATTTAATTCAATTCAACAGATATTTATGAAGAACCTACTTATACAGAACACTGCAAAACTCTAGAGAGAAACATGGTCCTTGACTTCATGGAGTTTATGATCTAAGAACAGGAATTCTTAACCTGGGGTTCATGATCTTGATTTTTAAAAATATTTTGATAACATTACTTCAGTGCAATTGGTTTCTTTTGTAGTCCTATGCATTTAATTTTTTTTATTCATTTTAAAACATTATTCTGAGATGGGTCCCACCAGCTTCACCAGACTGCCAAAGAGGTCCAAGACACAAAAATAATAAAGAACTCCGGATCTAAAAGGTAGATCAAACATATGCACTGATAATTATATAAAGTTGCACAATAAGTATATCATAAAGGTGCAAAAAAGTGTTATATAATTCCCATGGGTAAAGTTGCTACTAGTGGAAGGCTTTATTAAGGAAGAGACATTTGAATAAAGACTTAAAAAATGAGTCAAAATTCAACAGAGGTCATAAAGACAATATGGTTCCAGGTTGTGTAAGACCCTGAATGCCAAGCCAGGGAGTTTCAGATATACTTGATTGGAAATGGAGAGCCACAAAAGATTTTTCCTTTTTAATCTGACTTGACTTGATCAGATCTATGGATAAAGCTTTTGCATATTGAGTGATGAAAAGGGGTTGTACTGCAACGGTCAGAGTGGGAATAGAGAGAAGTGAACGGATAGGAAAGAAGTTATAGTTACAGGCAGTGTGCTGTAGTAGCATAAATAGCCCTATCAGGACCTATCAAACCTGGAAAATACCCCTACCTCCTATATAAGGTTTCTGGGAGGATTAACTAAGAAAAGAAATTAAAATGACTCTCAGAAACGAAGTTAAAAGCACTACACAAATGTAAGATATCCTCATAGGTAGTCTGTCTTGTAGACAGAAGAACACAATTAGGGTTTTTTGTTTTGTTTGGTTTTTTGTTTTTTAAGAAAAGAATGCTCCCAAATGAACAGTCCAATTCCCCAAGCACACAGGGCAGTGACCAGTTCCATTGCTTCATTCCTAAGAATGATTTGGCAACAGGATAAAGATGCATAGTGTCTAGACTTTCATATGACACAAAGAAAGGAGGAGCTGGGAAGACCACTGCTGGGCTGCAAGAAGATTTAACAGAACAGGCAAAAAGAGTCAGAAAGCTGTAATGGAATATTTAGTGTTAGTAAGCGAAAGGCAAAGCACCAGAGAATAACAAAGCCAAATACACTTTCCAAAAGCGGGGAGAGATTTTTACTAATAGTTAGTGCATGGAGTAGCATAAATACACTGTAAAAATGCCATGTGCTTCTCCAACAAAACCTACAAATCTCTGAACAATTTCATTGACATTTTCAGTGTTCCTTATCCTGAAAGTTAATAACACGGCTCACTGGGGTTTGGTCTCATAAGAAACTATATGCAGTAGAAACAAGAGTACCTAATAAGGATGTATGGTGCTAAAGGAAAGGGATTAGTTATGGGCTGAGTGGATTCCACTCTAAACATAATATATTCATAAGGACACACTTAGAGCATTTGTATTTCATTAGGTATATTAAGTGAGAAAAGAAAGACTCTCTATGCCCAGCAGTTCTAATAGCTATTTGTCTCATGGAATAAAGTGATTTTTCCTTACTAAGAGGGTAAAAAACGTTACAACAAATAGCTCAATACAACAGCAGGGCTGCCAACACAGTCAGACCCCAAAGCAAAGCTAATAGTGAGCCTTAAGGAATCCAATCACTAAAAACTGAATAACCCTCATCCTTCAGCAATTAAAGTTCCAGCAAACATTTACTAAGCAATTGTTGTGTACAGAGCATCTGCTAAGTACCAGGGAATATGCAAAGACCTAAGATGGAAGACAGACCTAAGACCATCTTCCTGTTCCCATAAAGCTTACAGCATAGTAAGGGGCTGTACAAATTCACAAATAACAAAATGATAATATTACTAACTAAACACAAGAGAGAGTTACAAACCAAGTGTTATGTGAGGCACTAGGAAAGGAGTGCTAATGACTAGTCAAGAGGAGAGGAAAAAAATCAAGGAAAGCTTTAAGGAAGATGTACTATTCAAAGTGGGTCTTACAAGAAGAAAAGGATATTGAAGAGCAGAGGTTGAAGGGGGGCAGGGAAATGCATTTCTGGAATCAACAATAAATAAAGCAATAAACAAATCGAGACAGAATATTAAAAGAGAGAATGAGAAATTACAAGATAGTACTATGAGATCAGGATGGAAACGTAGGGCAACGATAGATTTTCAAAGATCTCAAATGCCAAACTAAATTTGGACTCTTCAGTAAGAAGTAACTGAAAGATTTCAAACAAAAGAAGAACATGTTCACACCCAAAGAATGGATCATCTTACAGCCTCATCTGTAAAGTAAAGAGCATACCATTTGTAGCACCTACCTCAGGGTTACCTATTGTGAGGCCTAAGTGAGACAATACTTGTTAAGTGCATTTGCAATCTTTAAAATAGTGTTAGTTATTATCATTACAAGGATGGTAGCAATGGGAATAAAAAGAAGGGGACAACTTCCACTGAGGTTCTGGAGGAACAAACATCAGAACTTCAATAACATATTGGTTGAGGGGATGGAGACAAGGCGGCAGCTGGAAAGCAGCGACTTGCTTAAGCTGTCCCCCAGGTCCCTCCAAACACCTGTAAAAAATGGCTCTGAACAAATTCTAGAGCTGCAGAACCCACGAAATGACAGAGGGAAGCAGGGCTCTAGGCCGGAAAGCCTAGATGGTCACAGGGAAGGGTCTATCGCACGGAGCTGGGAACACGGCAGAGCCCAGTGTGGGCCGCACCAGAACCAACCAGACTGGGACATAGGTGGAATAGGCCACAGAGCCCTGGATCATTGAGCTGTGGCAGTTACCAGACTTCTCAACCCACAAATGCCGAAGACAACACAAAAGGTTAGTGGATAGAACTGCTAGAAAGGAGTGTGCGGTCCCAGCCCCAGGGGGGCGGAAGTGATGCAGCTCTGGGGCTGCTTCCAGCTGCAGTTGCTTGCAGCCCCAGGCCCACCAGGTGGAAGTAATTAAGAGGCAGATCAGAGCTGGAGTGCAGAGCCTGCTTCAATCTGGGCCTCAATCCTGGTTGGCAGTTCTTAGGGGAGGAAGAGCACTGGTGTGGCAGAGCTTGTTGTGTAGAAGTAGCTCTCAAAACAGCAGCACAAGGCCCCTAAAGCTTGGGACAACGTACTCCATACTGTACAAGCAGTCATATCTTTACAAAAAGCTCAAGGGTCAAGTAAGTTGGCTGGGAACATGAACAGGCAGCAAAAATGGACTCAGGTTCAGAATCAGACTTTGGAATCTTTCTTTGCTGACAAAGAAGACCAAAACATACAGCCAGAAGAAGTCAAGAAAATCCAAGTGCCTACATCAAAAGCCTCCAAGAAAAATATGAATTGGTCTCAGGCCATGAAAGAACGCAAAAAGGATTTTGAAAAGCAAGTTAGAGAAGTAGAGGAAAAGTTGGGAAGAGAAATGATAGTGATGTGAGAAAACCATGAAAAACAAGTCAATGACTTGCTAAAGGAGACCTAAAAAAATACTGAAGAAAATCACACCTTAAAAAATAGACTAACTCAAATGGCAAAAGAGCTCCAAAAAGGCAATGAGAAGAAGAATGCCTTGAAAGGCAGAATTAGCCAAATGGAAAAGGAGGTCCAAAAGATCACTGAAGAAAATACTACCTTAAAAATTAGATTGGAGCAAGTGGAAGCTAGTGACTTTATGAGAAATCAAGAAATTATAAAACAGAACCAAAGGAATGAAAAAATGGAAGACAATGTGAACTATCTCACTGGAAAAACCACTGACCTGGAAAATAGATGCACAAGAGATAATTTAAAAATTATTGCACTACCTGAAACCATGATCAAAAAAAGAGCCTAGATATCATCTTTCAAGAAATTATCAAGGAGAACTGCCCTGATATTCTAGAGCCAGAGGGTAAAATAGAAATTGCAAGAATCCACCGACTACCTCCTGAAAAACATCCCAAAAAGAAAACTCCTAGGAATATTGTCGCCAAATTCCAGTGCTCCCAGATCAAGGAGACAATACTGCAAGCAGCCAGAAAGAAACAATTTGACTACTGTAGAAACACAATCAGGATAACACAAGATCTAGCAGCTTCTACATTAAGGGATCAAAGGGCTTGGAATATGATATTCAAGAGGTCAACGGAGCTAGGATTAAAACCAAGAATCACCTACCCAGCAAAACTGAGTATCATGCTCCAAGGCAAAATATGGATTTTCAAAAAAATAAAGGACTTTCAAGCTTTCTCAGTGAAAAGACCAGAGCTGAATAGAAAATTTGACTTTCAAACACAAGAATCAAGAGGAGCATGAAAAGGTAAACAAAAAAGAGAAATCATAAGGGACTTACTAAAGTTGAACTGTTTTGTTTACATTCCTACATGGAAAGATGATGTGCGTAATTCATGAGACCTCAGTATGAGGGTAGCTGAAGGAAATATACATACATACATACATATATACATATATAGGCAGAGGGCACAGGGTGAGTTGAATATGAAGGGATGATATCTAAAAAAATAAAATCAAATTAAGGGATGAGAGAGGAATATATGGAGAGAGGGAGAAAGGGTGAGATAGAATGGGGTGGATTATCTCACAAAAGTGGCAAGGAAAAAGCAGTTCTGTTGGAAGGGAAGAGGGGGCAGGTGAAGGGGAATGCGTGAATCTTGCTCTCATTGGATTTGACTTGAGGAGGGAATACCATACACACCCAATTGGGTATCTTACCCCACATGAAAGTAGGGGGAAGGGGATAAAAAAGGGGGACAATAGAAGGGAGGGCAGATAGGGGGAAGAAGTAATCAAAAGCAAACACTTTGAAAAGGGACAGGGTCAAGGGAGAAAATGGAATAAAGGGGGACAGGATAGGAGGGAGGAAAATATAGTTAGTCTTTCACAACATGACTATTTATGGGAGTGTTTTGCATAATGATACATGTATGGCCTGTGCTGAATTGCTTGCCTTGTTAGGGAGAGTGGGTGGGGAGGGAGGACTGGAGAGAATTTGGAACTCAAAGTTTTAAAAGCAGATGCTCAAAAAAAAAAAAAGGTTGTTTTTGCATGCAACGGGAAAATAAGATATACAGGTAATGGGGCATAGAAATCTATCTTATCCTACAAGAAAGTAAGGGGAAAAGGGATGGGGCAGGGGAGAGAAGGGGGGTGATAGAAGGAAGGGCTGACTGGGGAATGGGGCAATCAGAATATATGCCACCTTGGAGTGGCGGGGAGGGTAGAAATGGGAAGAAAATTTGTAAGTCAAAATCTTGTGAAATCAATGACGAAAACTAAAAAATATCAAATTAAAAAAAAAGGCAGGGGGAAGTACCATATAGACCATATAATCCATTTAAGACAAGGTTCTTAACCTGGAGTCCACAGACTAGATTTCAGGGTATCTGTGAATTTGGTTTTTTTAATATTTTGACAACTATTTTAATATAATTAATTTCTTTAGTAATCCAATATGTTTTATTTTTTGTATTTAAAGGGGTCCATAGGTTTTACCAGAATGCCAAAGGATTTTGTGACACAAAAATGATGAAAAATTCCTGATTTAAGGGGATTGTTTCTTAGTTGGGCATGTAACACTGCAGTGAAATCTTGAAAAATTATAATTTTTATTCTATTAGAAATAACTTATCCTTTTGAAAAAAAAACATATTGGTTGAATTTGAGGTGTCATTGGGCTTTCTGAGACCAGAAGAGGGAATAGGTAGAGGAAAAAACCTGATAGAGTTCACATCAGAACTGGTCTTTAGTATGCCCTTAGTATGGGAGAGGGGAAAAAAGGATTAGGTCTTGAGAAGAGAGGGGAAAGTTTGCATTATTATTTGTAAGAAATGAGCTAGGACATCAGTGAAAGCTGACCAGTACTGCTCTGAAGTAGGGAGGGTACAATTAGGGTTACAAACTAGGTGAAATCAGCATGACTTCATGACTACTAGAGTACTGTAGCCTGGGAAAAGGAGCAAAGGAATGAGATGGTGGAGATTACTCAGGGTTGAGAGATTTCATTGAATGAATCACTGAAGTGCTTAACTCTATGGGGTCAAGAGTGGCTACAAAACCAAGTGAAGCCAGAATGCAGAAAACATCCTGGGAAGATATGGAGGTGTTATGGGACATAGAGATTGAAGAGTAGGCTTAATGTGGATGAGAGGATGTAGGAAGAGATAGCCAGTGCTTCTAAGTTCAAGACCAAGAGGTGGTGACAGTTCTATGTGATGGCGAAGTTTAAGGTATGTCTACACTGATGTGTGGCTAAAACGAGATGGAGACAGATGTCAACAGAGTTGAAGAGATTAAGAAATGGCAAGGTCAAGGTATGAGAAGGGTCATCAACTTGCTTACTGAAGTCCTCAAGGATCAGGAATAGGAAAATAGGCAGGGAACTGAGATCTTAAGCCAAATACAAAGGTTGTTGAGGAAATTAGTAAAATCATAGCTAGACAATGACTGCACTGAGGAGAGGGGTAGGATATAATGGAATATTAAGGGCTTCAAAGAATGAAAGAATACTAAGGGATATCAGCAGGAAAGTAGGCTGGAAAAAGTAGGGAATGAGATAGCTGGAAAAGAATGTCACAAGTCCCACTTCCTCATACTGTGAGATGAGAGTAATGGGAGAAGTGGACACCTTCATTGTACATGGTTATTCAAATATTTTTTATAACCCATTACCACTCCCCACAACTGCAAATTTGTTTCATATCAATGACAACACAATTCAAAAAATATCCCAAATAAGGGACTAATGCAAAGAAGACATATTTATAGACATCAGACTAGACATGATTAACATAAACCAGACAGGAACTGCTATGAGCTAGTTTCTCAAGTCCCGATGTATTCAATTAGATAAGAAATATACTCCTTAAACCAAAGGCCCTATATGCAAAATGACAAGGAAACAAATTCTAAAAGCCAATGAAAATCCTAGCACTCATCAATCTGTATCAGTCAACAAAAATTTAGTAAGGGTCTATGATGTGCCAAACACTGTACGAAGAACAGCTCTAAATGTACCTCAACCACGGACCTAAAAGCATGAGACTGGACAATCTAGCTCTGCTTACTAGATTATTAGCTGTGGGGAAGTTACTTAACTTCTCCAGACTTAGTTTCTTCATTTGCCAAAAACAAGGGTTGAATTTTTAAAATCCCTTTTTCCAATTCCAAAGGTCTACATAGAACCCACTTGGACTAGAAAAGCTCCAGGTGGACAACTTCATCAGGATATGAAAGTTCAGTTGGGTGGGTATACAGGGAAATGAAGAAACATGGAGGTCTATTTCTACCATTTAAAAGACCTGCATTGGTAAAATCATTCAACTTCTCTTTGCCTCTGCTTCCTTAGCTTTAAGAGAGAGAGTTTAGGCTTTGTGGTCTGTTAAGTTCAAAATCTATCTATAGGTGATAAAAGTGTGCTGGATTTGGAGACAGAGTTAATGTTGTTCAGTCTTTTCAGTCATGTCTGACTCTTCATGACCCCATTGGGGGTTTTCTTGGCAAAGATGCTGCAATAGTTGGCCATTTCCTTCTCTGGCTCATTTCAGAGATGAAGAAACTGAGGCAAACAGGGTTGAGTGACTTGGGTAGGGTCACATTTGAGGCCAGATTTGAACTCATGAAGGTAAGTCTTCTTGATTCCAAGCCCAGTGCTCTGTCCACTGCATGACCTAGCTGCCCCTTCTGGGAGGTAAGAAAGCTTGGGTTTGAATCCAGGCTCTTCTAGTTACTATTTGTGCAACATTAAACAAATCACTATACCTCTCTGGGCCTTGATTTCTCAAATTAAGGGGTTGGCCTAAATGGTCCCTAAATGCCCTTGCATCATAAATGTCTGATACTATGAGTGAATGAATGAATGAAAAAAAAAAGATTTAATAAGCTCTTAATACATGTAAAGCACTGTGCTAGGTCCAATTGAGATACAAATAGAAAAGCAAGACAGTTTCTAATCTCAGGAAGCTCACATTCTAATAGAAGACAAAACATATAGGAAGTTTCACTTACAAGTCAGATGGAAAGACCCAGGGGTCCTTAGGATGCACTGGCAAAGAAGATGGGTGATGTATCTCTTTTAATGTTGTTTTTATCACTAAGATGATCCTATGAACATCTGAAGGTAGAAATTATATAACTTCTATAATTTTGCAATTTTCACCTTTTGTTTCTTATTTTTAAACCCATGTGTACCTATAATTACTAGAAATGAAAATTATTTAAAAAAAGCCAAACCATCGAGAACATTTGTATGCTGACTTCAGATACAGCAGGACAAGTTGTAGCAACATGAAAACCTGAAACCTGTGCTCACTTCCATACCAAGGTCAGAAAGAGGTGGACAGTAGCAGCACTAATTACTAGGGAGGAAAATTGGTGGGCCAAGCCCTGGAGCTTGCCACTAGAAGAAAACTAAGGGCATAGAAGTAGGGCAGACCCCCTGGAATCACAGGTAAGCTTAGTTATGATTTATAGGCAGTGCCCTAGAAAAAGGTCTTGAGACCCAAACCCATTTAAATTTGAGGAAAAGGGAATAATCTATGTGAAAACTACAGAAGCACCTGTCCTATTTAAAGGAGGGGTGACAGAAGAGATCATCAGCCATAGCTGGTTCAGTTTCTCTTTAGAAGAGGCTCTGTTGAATGCCTGCTTTTACATCTCCTCAAAGGAGTTAACAGGATATGACTGACAGCTGTCAAGTTAGTAATTTCAAAAGACTACTGGAGCAGGCCTTGGGAGCCTGAATCAGCAGCAGCACTGGCTGCTCCCAGACCTCTCAGCCCACAGATGGTAAGAGGGTCGAACAACCGGTCAGAAGGAGATTACAGGGGTCTCTCTGCACTGAGGCAGGACTCTGTTGCTTTGCCCATAATCAGATCCAGGTTGCAGTCATGGGGGGCAACCCCAGGGCAAGGAGAAGCACTAGCACACCAGAGCTTGCAGGCACAGTGGAATATAGACCCGCCTCACAGTTTCAGGCAGAAAAAAGTGCTTATGGTCACTTACAGAAAAGAGCAGAGGCCAAGAGAGTAGTAAACACCTCTCCTTAGATCATACCATCTTAGAGGAAACAAAAACTTACACGTCCCTAGAAGTAGCTCTGAAAACTGCACAAAACCCCTGAAGCTTGAGATGGTATATCTCCATCCTGGAAGCAGAGCCCTACTTTAACAAAGAGTTAAAAATCAAGAAATAGACTGGGAAAATGAGCAAACAACAGAAAAAAAAAATTCTGATCACAGAAAGTTACTATGGTAACGAGAAAGATCAAAACATACACTCAGAAGAAGATAACAAAGTCAAAGCTCCTATATCCAAAGCCTCCAAGAAAAATATGAATTGGTCTCAAGCCATGGAAAGGCTCAAAAAGCATTTTGGAAATCAAGTAAGAGAGGCAGAGGAAAAACTGGGAAGAGAAATGAGGGTGATGCAAGAAAATCATAAAAAACAAGTCAACAGCTTGGTAAAGGAGACACAAAAAATGCTGAAGAAAATAACACTATATTAGTGTTAAAACACTATACTAGTCTTAAAAACAGACCAGGACAAATGGTAAAAGAGGTACAAAAAAACCAATGAGTAGAACAATGCATTGAAAAGCAGAATTGGCCAAATGGAAAAAGAGGCACAAAAATTCACTGAAGAAAAAAACCTCCTTAGAAAGTAGAATTGGCCAAATGGAAAAGGAGGTACAAAAGCTCACTGAAGAAAATTATTCCTTAAAACTTAGAATTGAACAAATGGGAGCTAATGACTCTATGAGAAATCAAGAAAGAATAAAACAAAACCAAAAGAATAAAAAAAATAGACAGTGTTAAATATCTCATTGGAAAAATAATTGACCTGGAAAACAGATGCTGGAGAGATAATCGAATAACTTGATCACTTGATTAAGTGCTTATAGTAGCAATGCATCCAACCATAAAGATGGGGGTAGAGAAAAGGGAACAGAAATTTCTCAGAGTATGAACTAAAGTAGATTTAACATGTTCTCTTAGTCATCAAAGTTAACCTGTTAACATGAGTTAACGTGGCTCTAGCTTGCCTCTGCTTTGAGGGAAGAACACCCATATTTGGAGTAATCATTTATTTTCTTCTTTAGTCATTTTTTTTATTTTTTGCTGTCCCTAAAAATAAAGACACATTCTATTTAAGAGGTGCCAAAGCAGAAAATGAGTTCATTTTCATAGCTCTCCAGAAATTCATTTGTACTAACAAAGAAACAAGACTTGGATTCTTTCCTAGCACTAGATTGTAAACTCCTCAAGGACAAGGGCCTTGTTCCACTTTGTTGGGCATTGCAGGATACCATTTACTTAGTAAATGATTGATTAAATGACTAGAAATGAATGATTCAATGTGTAGAATTGTCAGGTGGGATTGTATCTAAAAACCAGGGCTGTCCAACCTTAGGTTTTTATTGAAACAATAGACAATATATTTTGATTTGACGTTTTAGTGAGAGCTCTGGGGTAACTTCATTTACTAAAGCATTTATGTAAATTTTTATGCTTGTAGGCAGGCCACATAAACCACACTGCACGGCGGGCTGCATGTGACAGCCCTGATCTAAACCATACCAAACAGCAGACTACTCTCTTCAGAGGAGAGAATGTATTTTCCTTCACAAGTTCCTTATTGCATGCTACATCACAATTACGAGGCTCTTCTGAAAATCTGAACCCTGATCACCCCGTTACCACTTACTTTATTTTTGTATCCTCAGCACCTAGTATAGTGAAGCAGGGAATACAGTAAAAGTGGACAGAGTGTGGGTCCTGGAGTCAGAAGTTGTTGTTCAGTCGTTTCAGGCTTGTTCTACTCTTCATGACCTTATTTGGAGTTTATTTGACAAAGATATTAGAGCAGTTTGTCATTTCCTTTTCCCGGATCATTTTACAGATGAGGAAACTGAGGCAAACAGGGTTAAATGATTCGTCCACGGTCAAACAACTAGAAAGTGTCTGAGGCTGCATTTGAACTCAGGTCTTCCTGCCTTCAGGCCCATCTCTCTATCCACTTCACCCCCTTGCTGCCCAGAGTCAGGAAGACATAAGTTCAAATCCAGCCTCAGATACTTACTAGCTATGTTTCCCTAGGTAAGTCACTTAACCTGTATGCCTCATTTCCTCCTCTGCAAAATGGGGAAAATAACAGAATCCCTCTGAAGGTGGCTGTGAAGATCAAATGAGACGGCTGTAAAGGGCCTAACACAGAGCCTGCCGCATAGTAAATGCTATACAAGTGTTACTTTTGTTGTTATAGCTAAGCTTATTGAGTAAGGGAGTAACATTCCAGAGTGTGTGCCAGAAATATCAGTTGGGTACTGGCATAAGGGAAAGATTAGGGAGGGAAGAAGTTAGAAGTAGGGAGGTCACTTAGGAAATGATTGCAATAGACCAGGTGAAAGGGGATAAGGGCCTGAGTTTAAGAGGTGGCCTACACAAGTGAAGAAGAGTGGAATGGATGTAAGATGTTATGGAGGTAGAATCAATATGACTGAATACGTAGGGTGAGAAAGGGTGAAGAATCAAGGCTGACTCTAAGGTTGCAAATCTCGAGGATCAGAAGAATGGTTGCTTATCTCAAGACAACCCCCAGACCTTTCTTTTTCTCTCATAGAGTCCATAATACAACCTTTCTTTTTCTCTCAGAGTCCATAATACAACTTTTTAAAACTACTTGGAACTAGAAGGTTATCTTTTGCTACAAAACCCAGCACTACGAAGTCCCAAAGAGTAATCAGTAAAGTAGAAGGATTACCTTAGACTCTTAGAGTGTAAATATCTATACTACAAACATCACCCTCTCATTTTTTTTCCCACTGTATCTAGGAATTGTGAATCCTAAGGCAAAAAGTCTGAAAGTTTTGTTACCACAAAGTTCCCAAAGAAGAGGATCTTAAATAAAATAAAGCTGTGTAGGCAGAGGAGTCAATGAAAGGTGGAAGGTTCTAGAGAGGGTAACAAGAATAAGAATTCTTTTTTTTCTATACTCTGTAGTTGGAGCAAAGCTCAATTTGCGTGCATCTGTATGTAAGAGAAGAATCACAAATAAATGATTGTTTCTAATCCAGTCCTTTGTTATACACTCCAGAAATCACTGCTGCACAGGAAACATTTGGGAGACTGAGCCATCTGATGACAATTACAGGAGTCCTGAATGGGAAAAAATGCATGCTGAAGGCCAGACGGTCATGCAATTATAAATCCTACCTCAACCTCAGAGTCATCTCCCCACCCACCACATCACTAGCAGTAAGAGGGAGACAGTGATATTGTTACTTAATATCTGATGATCACATAAGAGAGAGGCATGCTCACACACATTATTTGAGAGAGATAATTATGATTTCAGCTTGCCAAGTCACTTCATCCTTTGAAGTGAGAGACTTCATGATTGATTGTCACGAGTTTGGTTCCCAAGGGTGTAAGATTTATAGTAACCATGTCTCTTCTGGGAAAGACATGACTAAAAAAGACAAAGCCACTGGAAGTGTTTATGACCAAAGAGTCACCCCTTTCCCAAGTCCCAATAGCTCCACACTGGCCATTATTCCATTATCCTATAAAAGCAGGGGAACAAACAAAGAGATGTGGGACGGGACTAAACCTCTACAATCTTAATAAAATAGAAACAGGTCATTTTTCTGTTGTTCTCAATTAAAGCAGTTCAGTTCTGAGTATCAGCTTCACTGATGGGATCAAGAAACACGGAGAACCCAATGTCCCACAAGCTTCTACAAAGCCATTGTCTTAAGATCCTGGGAAACAGGCTCATGGTTTGGCACTGAATTACTTATCTTCGTAATGGCAGCCATGTTCTCACAAAATGCACCTACGTGGAGCTGCATGCATGGAATATCTCAGTATTTGTGAGAGTAAAAACTGATGCATAAATCTAAATCAGTATTGACATTTCCTCTTATTTTCACCATTAGATTTCAGAACAGGTTCTACAAAAGCCTATACTTCCCTCTACAAGGCTTTTCCCAGGTCAAGAAGTTGTGAAGGCTCCCTACTACCCTAGGATAAAATATAAACCGCTCTGTTTGACATTTAAAACTCTTCACAATATGGCTTCAGTATATCTTTCCAAGACAAAACTCATCTTCATGAATTCAAATCTGGTCTCAGAGACTGACTAGCTGGGTGACCCTGGTCAAGTCACTTAAGTTTGCCTCAGTTTCCTCACCTGTAAAATGAGCTGGAGAAGGAAAGGACAAATCACTCCAGGATCTTTGCAAAGAAAACCCCAAAAGAAATCATGAAGAGTTAGACACAACTGAAATGACTGAACCACAACAATGACAATTAGTTATTAGAGTCATATTAGATAAAGCACTGGCCTTGAGGTCAGGAAGACCTGAATGCAACTCCCTTGGACAGTGCTCTGACCGTGATCAAGTCACTTAAGCTCTGTCTGCTTCCATTTCTTCATTTGCAAAAAGGAGATAGTAATAGAACCTACCTCCCAGGTTTGTGGGGAGGATCCAAGGAAATAATATTTGTTAGCACTTTGCAAACCTTAAGGCACTATATAAATGCTAGCTACTGTTACATTATAAACCCTACATTCAGCTAAGCTGGCATAATTACAATTCCATGTACACAACATTCCATGTCTAACTTCTAGGCCTTTGCAAAGACTGTTCCCCATGTTTGAATTGCTTTCCCTCCTCATCTTTGACTCTCAGTCCCTAGTTCCCACTGAGGTTCAAAATAAGTGCAATACAGGGTCATTCCTGATTATCTAATTCTTGGCTCTATCCAACAAAAATAATTTAAATGGACTATGTATACTCTGGGTTTTCTTATCTCTGTACTGTTGCTTTCCCCTCCCATTCCATAGAATGTAAGCACCTAGAGACCAGGGAGTATTTTATGATTGCCTCACTATCTCTAGCACATTATAGGTGCTGAATAAATGCTTGCAGAACTGATTTTTGGGGGGGGTTCTTAGAAGTTGTCATCATGGTAGACAGTGAATTTTCTTTTCACTCAACAGCATCTAGAACTTGCTTCAACTACACAGTAGAAACTGGGTTTCTGGGAAGCAAAATCTTTCCAAAAATGTTAATTGAGGGCTTGCTATGAACAAAGAACCAGGACAGAACAGAAAGAAGAATAAATGTCAGGCATAAGGACACCCATGACCGATGCCACATGATATAGGGTGGAAATAAAGGGGTATTGAACTAGGAGTCAGAAGGCACAGGCACCATTCCTAGAACTATCACTATCTGTGTGATTTTGGGAAAGACATTTTATTGACCATTCTGTGCCTTAAGTGCCTCCAAGCTATGAAATAGAGAGATGAGACAAGATGGTCCTTTAAAATCCCTACCCATTCTAAAATGTAATGATTCTCTAATCCCAATGAATTCTCTAATTCTAATTTAATTTAACCTAATTACAGAAAATTCACCATTGTGGAGGGCTGTCACTCTCTCTGTGAATCTTGAATGTCTGTGTTGGGAACAAATGGCTGGTCGAGCATGATTAATTTTATGAAAATCTAAGTCCTACGGGAAAAAACAAAGATCTCTAGACTGAGAAGGGAGTCCAGAATGTGACAATATTGTGCCCTTCCCCCTTTATCTTAGCTCCAGTGCTATCTGAAGGCTGCCTCATGATAATCTACATGGCCAAGGCCACTGCCCAAAGAAAGCTGGAGAAGAGGAAGCAAATGGGGAGTAGTGAAAGTATTGAGAGAGAAGAGGGAGAGGAAGAGGGGGAAGAAGAAAGGGAAGGGGAGAGAAAGAGAGATTTCTCAGGAGATCCCTTGATTCCTAGCATGGAGAGTAGAAAGTAGTAAGTAAAGCCACAGCAGAGTTATGAAGGGAACTGAATTTGCCCCTGGTTAAGGCCCTAGGCTGGAGAGTTCCAGAAGTAAGAAGGACTATGCAGATCCCTGATAGGGTTGGTCAATTGGAAGGAGATTTTCATATGGTGGTAATAAAACTTGAGTTCTTTCCTCTTTCTGAGGGACCCATCCAGTTATTAGGGTTATATAGGTCTAAGAGAAGGAAGCAGGAAAAGAGGAGGTGGGGTCTTACCATGAAGGAAGGAAATGTTTTGTGACTGGTTATGGACTTTAGGAGAACTCTTCTCTGTATCTTTTGCTGTGTGACTAAGATCTGTTCAGAGTAGGGGCAGCATACACTGATGTTTCCAGGTGTCACCTGGATATGGCTAGATGAGCCAGAATATGTAACAGGTCTTCAAATTGTATTTGGATTCTTCCACTCGGAAGGGAGAAGGTTACACTAAGATCATCTATCTCAGTGCTTCACAGGCAAAGGTATATTGCAGACAAGTAAAATACCTGTGTTCTCTACCTTAGACTTCACCATCTTGGTAGCCTAGGAAGAAGAGCAAGAAGGCAAAGAAAAGGAAAATAAACCAGGAATAGAAAGAACAGATGGAAAAGTAGAAAAAAGAAGTGGAAGCATCAGCAGCATGGAGTAATAATGATGGTGAAGTTTACAGATCTTAGAGAATAAGGCTCTTTGGCAGTAAAATTTTATGGAGAGATAAAATTTGCTACAGATTGAGACAATCCAAGGAAGGACAATTGAGAAACACAGCTCTAGCTCAATGAGGTTAACAACACTGTACTGAAAGCATGGACTATGTCTGGTTTAATCTTATATTTTCTTCCATATCTAGAACTGTGCCAAATAAATAACTGCTCATTGACTTAAATCAGATAGGACTGTGACCTTCACAAGAACATTTGGAAATCCCAAACCTGCTGGTTCTGACAGCCCAGGCTCTGCATTTCTTCATAAACTGCTACTTATATGTTTTGTTTTGTTTTTCCTTCAGTTCACAGTCTTAGAAAGCAAAAAGCTTCTTCACAATTCAAGAAGGTCTCTTTCCCTGGACACTCTGCTGCCTTTTCATAGGTTACACCATGGGAAATGTGTAGGTCCCAGCACCCAAAGGTAGTGTTCCCTTAAGGAGCAAAAGAAAGCATGACTAAGCCTCTAAAGGTTGACAAAATGTCATTTGGGTTGTGGCTCTAAGCTCCTAAGTTCATGTCCTCCCATAAATCCTACATAAAACATATATCTACCCACACTTTCAGTGCTGGAGAACCTTCCTCCAGGTCTTTTGACACTTCCTGGGCACCCATGCAGCACCCAGGCTGTCCATCTGTTATCCCTTACTCTTCCCTTATACGACCAGCCCATCCACTTTTCTGATCACACACTTTCTGTTCTCATATACAATTCATTAATTTCAATGTGCTGCCTCTTCTACTCACCCTGTGCAGATGACTGCATGTTACAGGGAGAGCTAATAATCATCCCCAAGACTTTACGCCAACCCCCACGCCATTCACCAGTTTGTCTCTCTCAGCTTTCCTCTAGTAGGGTGGGGCATGACCATGCTGAGAAAACCCAAATCCTATGGGGAAGGGGAAAAAAAAAAAGACTTCCCATCCAGAGAAGGAAATCTAGAAGGAGACAACACAGTGCCACAGGAAATTAAGAAACAAATTCTGATTTTCATTTTACTTGCTCCTCTATGAACTTGGCCCTAAGTAATAAAGGACTGTTATATGTCGGTGAAAACATTTTCCAACCCAAATTTCGGCATCAATAACAGTATGCTGGTTTCCATACTAATTCTCTCTCTGGTGCCTAAATACTCGGCATAATGCCTTGGCCATAGTAAGTGCTCAATTAATAAAAATAATAAAAATTTATATTTACATAAAACAGCCATAGTGGCAGCATGATGTAATGAACAGAGAACCAGCCTCAAGGCCAGGAAGGCCTGGATTCCAGTCCTGCCTTTGACACTAGCTATGTAACCCTGGGCAAGCCATGACTTCCATTTTTTAAAATTCTGAACTTAAATACTAAATAAGATGCATGTTTTCACACACATTGTGAAATAGTGGGAGAGGACAGTTCATGAAACTCTGAGTCTCTGTTCTATACAATTTGCTTTTCTTTCAATGTATAATAAATGTAAGAGTCTAGGTTGCAGAGGAGAGATAACCAGCTTTGGTGAATAATGTTTTTTCACTTAGGCATTCTCTACAAGAAATCACATGTCTGGCCCTCATCCTTATCCCCACACAGCAATTTGGTATTTACAATCACTATCCGCACAACTCTTCAGGATAGGAAGCACAAATACCATTATTCTCATTTTATAGGTGAGGAAACAGATCTGTAAAGAGGTAACAGGGCTCGGCTCCTGGCCACACCTAAGTAATTGGAATCCGGATCTTTTGACTCTTAGTCCTGCACTCTACTCCACTCCATCACACCATCTCCTGAATAAATGAATTTGAAGGCAAATACGGGTGTATGTTTGCAAGTGTACACACACACACACACACACACACACACACACACACACACACACCATCCTTTTTGTTGACCTGGAAGCAGAACGGTTGTTTTCTGCTAGTTTTTGTCCTCCTAAATGAATTTTTGCTTATTGAATACAAGCCTAAATGGTCACAAGTAAGACAAGGGATAATTTTCTGATTTTAGTATACTGGATCAGGGGACAATATCAGGCACAAAAATGTCCTTATTAAAATGAGATTATGTCCCTGTATCTTTTACCATCCTTCCTAAACTATTACATTCCAGCTGTTGTCCTTATTAAACCATTCCAGTATCTTTGCCAAGAAAACTCCAAACGTGATTATAAAGAGGCAGACATGATGGAAACGAGTGAACAACATAAAAAAGCATTGTCAGGTCTGATCTTACTTACCCTGTTCGCACACCACCTCAATCCCAATGTAGTCAGTCAACAAGCTTTTATAAAGTGCTTGCTATGTGCCAGGCACTGTACTAGTGTGGGTAATTACCAAATTATACTGATGGACTAGCGCTTCCTGTGCTGGAGTTGTGAGCTTTAACCATAAGACACAATTCTTCCAAGTAAATGGAACCACCAATGACTAGCAAGGGAGCAAAAGTTAGGTAGAGGGACTTCATGAGTTAGCATGCAAAGTCTCAGTATTAAATACCTAGAATACAGATCTTCAGGCATGAACTTGTTAACAAATAATTTCTTACACTTCATCTTCAAAGATTTCATTGATGTGGGCAGAACCTCACCACAGTTCAGATCCTAACTTATCCATAGAATGTCATCGTGTATGAGTCTTGCCCATCGTCCTCCCATAAATTCTACATAAAAAAAAAATCTACCCACGGTGTTCAAGACCCTGGTCTTGGTCTTTTTAATACTTCCTGGGCACCAATGCTGCACTTAGGCTGCATACCTGCTATCCTTTACTCTCCCTAAATAACCAGCCCATTTTCTGTTCTTATACATAATTCATTAATTGCAGTATGCTATCTTAATCTGATTTCTCCCCAAAATAGATTTTATCCCCAAAACTAAATACATAAAGAGAAATCATAGCACAGTATAACTATGGCTCATGTCCATTTTGTACATGTAATTCTTGATTACTATTTTAAGTCATAAGCATTTATGTGCACAGACTATATAAGTATTTTGCCAAGGCCTAGAAATCAGTCAACAAGCATTTATTAAGCAATCTATTATATGTAAGGCACTGTCTTAGGAGCTGGGAATACAAAAACAAAAGTGAAATAAATAAACCTTAATTTAAAGGAACTTACATTCTGTTAAGGGACTACATGTTCACAGATAAGTACATACAGAATACACATGTAACAAATATGCAGAAGTGGGAGGAGAAGGGTTAAAAAGTAGAGATTAAAAGTTGAATAAAACAAGAACAATGCCCCTGTAACTCAAAAAAAAATGATTCAAATCTGAGAGTTATCTATTAAGAAGCTGAGGTCAATGTCAAATTCTGAAAGAGACAAAAGGATTCAAATGCAGTTCCTGAAAATAATAGTAGTAACGAGAACCAACAGAAAGTAAACATTTTGGAAGAACTTAATTGGATATGTACATCTAACAAAACTGACTGTGTAAAATCTACTGTACAAGAAGAAAAAGTACTTCTTCACTACTTACTTCTAGGTAAACACAAGTTTTAAATAATTTTCAGTGCAATAGACCTGGAATTTTATTCCCCACAGCCTAGTGATTTTAAATGCCCTGTGACCCTCTTAAGTACTGCCAACATCAACATCTGGTACCTGGCACATAAAGAAAATAGATTCTAAAAGGTTTTAAAACCTTTCATTTTCATCATGTGCTTTAAATATGTTTCTGAGGCAGTACTTTCTCTTTCCCCTTACTCAGAATAGACAAAAAATAGGAAGCTGTCCCATCATGCAGCTGTATTATGTTTTAGAAGTCGAAAAGGAAAATAATTGTCACAAATTGGATGGTTGCTAATAACATCTTCTCATACCCCTCCAAAGACCAAGATTATATACAATATAATAAAATAGAGACCTGTGACCTGAGTGGATGAAAGGAGTCCCAGAGTGATGTAATTATCTCCCCCAAAATACATACATTGGTGAAAAGACTTCATAATCCAAGGCAGATCCCTACAGAATTCTCAAAATTTTTCTGTGCTTTTTTTCTTTCTTCTATACTTTTCTTGTGCCAGATTTTTATGACCTTCAAATCCCTCAAAGCTTTGAACAAAAACAGTAATGATCATAATATTGATGATAATGATAATCATTATGCTCATACCCTCTCCCTAACTCCTGCATTTTATTGGAGAAGCTCAAAACTTGGAATTCATCATTTCCCACAACCTACCTAGGAGATCACTTGGGAAACTGCTATGGGAGGCAGCGTGATATACTGGATAGAGTACTGGATTTCATGTCAGGAGAGTATTTAATTATTATTATATGTTTTCACAAATAAATATAAAAACAAAAAGCATGGTCAGATATAGGGCCAGAGTAGAACTGAGAAGTCTAAATCTTTTGTCCTGGTCTTCCTAAGCTCCTCTTGGTGGCATTCCAGGTGAAATTTTTAAAAAAATAATATAATATGGACTAATTTCAGACAAGTGCCTGTGGGCGAGGGAGCAGCCCCACAGGACAGCATCTCCAGTCATCCTGATCTATATCCAGCCACTGGACCTAGATGGTTCTGGAGGAGAAAGTGAGGCTGGTGATCTCGCACAACCTCCCTCACTTAAATCCAATTCACTTGCAAGTCATAGCATGACCTCCCTAATATCCTGGTCCTCTTTGAGAATGAAGGACAAACAACAACAGCTATTCACAAGGCACTGTACATGGCACTGGGAGATGCAAAGACAAAATTAAATATAATCCCAGTCCTTGAGGGTCTTAAACTCTACTAGGAGGTACATACCATGTTAACAGATAAGTATAGACATGATAGTTTAAGGAGAGTGATTGCACTAACACTAAGGAAATCAAGAAAGGCCTCCTTCCCAATGGAGGTTGGCACATGAAGTAAAGCCTGGGATTCCATGAGGCATACATAATTAGGTAGCACATTCTAGGCCTAAAGAAAAGTGGAGGGCTGTGCTAAGGTAAAGTGGAAGAAGACCAATAAGAGTAAATAGGCTAGTTTTGCTAAAACCATAGAGCAAGTGAAGGGGGTTTATGTACAACAAGCCTGGAAAAGCAGGTTGGAGCCAGGCTGCAAAAGGTTTTAAATGCCAAATTGAGGAACATCTATTTTGTCCTGGAAGCAAGAGGGAGCCACTGAAGTTTCCTGTAGAAGCTGTAGAATCACTTAGTCAAAACTGTGCCTTAGGAAGATTACTTTGGCAGCAGTAACCTTCATGCCTGCAATTTGTTGTTGCACAGTTGCTTTTCAGTCTTCTCTGACTCTTCATGACCCCATTTAGGGTATTCTTAGCAAAGATACTGGGGTGGTTTCCCACTTCCTTCTCCAGCTCATTTTACAGATGAGGATAGT
>NC_050581.1:98635161-98660161 GCF_011100635.1 Trichosurus vulpecula
TATGTTCCCTAAACCTGTTATTCCATCTCCTTCATTCAGGTCTTTCCCCACATATGAAATACAATCTTTCCTCACCTTACCTCATAGAATCCTTAGCATCCTTCATGATTAAGGTCAGGCAACACTTCCTTCAGGAAGCCTTCCTGATCCCTAGAGATTTTAGTGTTCTCTCCCTCCTCAACAGAGCCGAAATTTACTTGTCTATTTACATATTTATCCCCTAATTGAATGAATGTTCCTTAAGGGAAGGAACTGGTTTTCATTTCCTATCTTTGAAAGCATCACACATAGATGCTTAATAAATGCTTTCGGAGTTGAATTGAACTGATAATACGATGCCTTTCGTAAAATAGGCAGTAAAAATTTGTAATTTTAAAAAAATTATTGGTGTCTATATTTAAATTATTTTAACCTTAGTTACTTAGTATATTCCTTCCTTCTCCCCTGCTCAACAAGCCTTCCCTTGTAACAAAGACACAAGAGAAAAAAAAACACACAGTCCAACAAAAATAATCAACACATTTGGTACTTCTAATATTAAATATTCAATATTCTACATTCAAAATCCCCCACTTCTGCAAAGAACTGAGAGAAATACATTTTTTCAACTCTTCTCCAGGTTGAAGTTTGGTCATTATACTTAAACAGTATTTAGGTACATTTTATTATTCTTGATCTTATACTGTAGTCACTGTGTATATTGTTTTGCTGGTTCTGCTTAATTATCTCTGGATCAGTTTATGTTTCTCTGAAATCTTCATATTTGTTATTTCTTACAGCACAATTCCTATGCCAGAATTTTTTTTAGCTATTCCCCAACTGATGAGCACCTACTTTGGAATATATGAATATGAGTATAGGAAACCTTTCTACCTTTGACTTCATTTGGGGCATATGCCTAGAAGTGAGAATCTCTGGGTGAAAGAATATGTACATTTAGTTACTCGAATATCGGTTGAATGAAGTAATGAAACAAGAAAGGAGAATACTAAGAGTTGAAGATAGCAAAGGACAGTGTTGTCTCTGCTAAAAAGCTACTTCTGAATTGATATTTCACATAGTAAAACAATTGATATCTTTTTATAAGTCAATGTATGACAAGGTTATGTTTTTTATTCAAAGAGATTCAATTCAAGAGGGGGTAAAATAAGCAAATTAAAAATCCAGCTAAATATGTGACTTCTGGAAAGGGAGAAATGAGAAGTAAAGGAAGAATCTTCTAGGGATATGGCTACTTGTATAACTCAAGAAATTATTATTATTATATTGCTTTCTTAAAATGCAAATTAAATGCCTTACAAGTTAAAGCAAGAATTCTAGAGTGTTTTGACAAATGAAGACTAAAAATTTTGAGAGACTTTTGATATTCAACCTCAGAAAGTTTTAAAATATATAGGGCAAAGATGGATAAAGTCGTGAGGGAAAATATAGATACACAAAGTAAATTCTACATTGAATTTTCTTTTGTAAGACTAATCAACCCTCATTTTCATTTTGGTACCTCAAATTTCTTTCATCACATTTTGCTATGAGGGAAAATGCTACCAATCACTAAAAAAAAAAATATGGATTCTGTTTCTCCTAGAAAAAATAGACTCTAATATTGTATTGTACTAACAGCAATTCACTTCATGTTCCTGCATGACATTACTATTGACAGCTACAATAAGACAGGACTGAAGGACATGTTTAATGTTTCTGGCTCGACACATAAAAAACTACACACAGACAACTGAAGGACTGGTGGGAAAAGCCAAAAACAAATGGCAATATAAAAAAAGTTAAAATTCTCTTAGAAAGTGTTTTGATACATCACAGATTCAGTTATACTAAGGGGTCAAATCCTCTCCCCCATGCACATAGTGATGTCAAAGGTTGTTATTACATAAAATTTAACTAGAGAATCCAAGAATTTAAAAAGCTGGAAGTGACCATCAAAGTCATCTTGTCCAGAAACAACCTAGTGAAGCATATAATCCCTGCTGAGAGAGCCCTTACAAGTGATCACACTCTCCTTACCAATGGACACACTCTCCTCACCAAATCAACTCATTTCATTTTGGCACGGCTTTTCTTTATACGGCTTTCATGTAACTTCTACTCATTTCTTCCCCGTCTGCCCTCTCAAGCCAAGCAGAATAAGTCTAATAACTCTTCTCCATGATAATCCTTCAAATAACTAAAGACAGGAAACATGTTTTTCCACCCACCCAAAACTCCTTTTTACATCTTCACACTCAGAATATATCCCTAACCTTTTAAGTTGATGTTTAGGAAGACTTTTTGGTAACATAACCCTTGGCAACTGTCAAAAACACAACCTAAAAGTTGAATGACCCACTGTTGGGACCCCGGATGATTACAACTTTTCTGGGGTAATATCTTTACACTTCTGACACTAGTATAACAATGGGTCTTAGAATGTTCCTTTTTAATGGAATTATATAGAATTTTAGGTAATCAACATTATACCAACTAAACCCTTTACCCACCATTTTTAAAGCATTCAATGAAACTACCAGTGTACTCAGTATTCTTTCTCCAGTAACCAACTCCACCCTTCATTCATTTATTCCAAAAACATATATTAAGCACTTACTAGGTGTAAGATACTGTGCTAGGTTCCAAAAATACAAAGATAAAGAATAAAACAATCCATACCTTCAAAGAGCTTACAATTTACCTCATGGGGGAAAGGATATGGCTCTTATTTACGAAGTTCTACAGTGTTCCAAGCCTTGGCCATCTACAAGAAAGTCTTCAGCCTGGACTCAGCACTAGATCTCTTCCATCAGAGTGATGGAATATCCTTTGGTGAGTATCTTATGTTAGGCTTCTCTTGATATTAAGTCCACAATTTCATATATTCTATAAGCCTTTTCTGCTGCTCTTTGCACATAGAAATGTTCCAATTTGTTAATGTCTATCAAGTTCATAATATAAAAGGAAATTTAAGAATGCAAAAGAAATCCTAGTACCTTTTGTAGCAGGACTAGAAGCAGGTAGAGCTATCCCTGATGAAGTCTTCTTAACAACGAGGTAAGAACCAAAAACTAGACCCTGGCTTTATGTCTCCTTCTTTGATGACCTTTCAAGCATTCTCCAGGGTTTAACTATCAACTCAGGGCATATGAGTGTGACTATTAAAAAACAAAAATAAAAAACAGACAAAAACATTGAAAAGAAGGCCATGTTTTAGATGCCTCATTTTAAGGAAACAAATGAGTCTTGGGAATACAGCTTTGGATGAGGAGTCATAACATTACCCCCCCCCCTTTTTTTTGGCCTCTATCACCAACCCAACTAAATAAATGTACTTTGTTTCAGCACCAGTTTTCAAAAGGTCCATCCAGTGCACCTGCTGAACCCCTACTCTCACTGTTCCATGAAAAGTACTTGCTTCATGCATCTGGCCCCACTGGGAAGAGCCATAAACTTGCTTCAAGTCCTGTGACTACTCTGTATAGGAAGTAATAGACAGGATATTCCAGAATACTCTGCTCCTCCTCTATCTCATAAGAATGCCATGAGAATTTGCATTTCTATAACTGCAGTAATGATATATAATCAGCCAGATACCTTTTCAAGAAAGCATGAGAAGCACCACAGAGAGACACTATGTTTTACCCAGAAGATACTGGAAAAATTATACATAAATCAAACCTTGGTAAATCACATTTCCCATCGATTCACCTTCTAATTTCAGAATTGCTTTATTTTTATAAAGTGAACTTTAGCTAGGAAAGATGTTCAATATAGCACACAGAATGCTGGATGTGGAATAAGGAAAACCTGGGTTCAAAGGTTCTGACCTGAGTTCTGACCCTTACAAGCTATGTGATTTAACCTCTCAGAGCCTCTGCTCTTGGATCTATAAAATGGGGATAACACCTGGTTACACCTCCCACAAAGGTTTGTTTTGATGACAGGGTGGAATAATGTATGGAAAACTTCTAAATGTCAGTAATTATTATTTATATTCCTCTAAGTCCACCTCAAAAATGACAATAGAAATGAGTGAAAAGAGAAATTTATTATAAAAATAGGTTTCCCATCCCCTCAATCACTTAGCTATTTTTGTTCTAAGGAAACTCTATTCAAAACAGCCCTTTTGTAAAGTAAGGAATCCTTTTATAATGTGAACAACTCTTCCTTCACCCCTCCCATCTACGTTTTTCTAGTGCCCAATATGAGGTTGCTTGAAACTGGGCAGCACACCTGAAGACATAGATCACCCTTCATAGAAGTTGCATGTCTATCTTCTTTCTTCCCAATCATTCCTATATCAGGTAGAAAATGAAAAGGAGGAAGGAGGGAATAAGCCAAACACTCATATCCACAACCCAAAAGAAATCAGGACACATAACGAAAATCACACAACAAGGTTGATCTTGGGGAGCAAGCAGGATAGAAACGAGTTTAATTTGTCCAATTTTTGTTTGATTTTCATGGGCAACTGTCAAGGAATTCCACGTAAGCAAAAGCTCGTTTTTGCTCAGCCTGATGATGAGAACAGAAGGGCTATGAAAGCAAGCAGCATATTGCACCAGTGCCTGTGGAAATGACAAAAGGAAAAAGGACCAATGGGTCTAATAATATTTTTTTTTAACTTTTGCTAGGTTGTAAGAGCACTAGCATGACCCAACCAACATATTGCCCTCTACTCTAACCAAAGAGATTGATCCTTATCTTTCATATAATTTTTCTTCTACAGAATACGGTGAAAGGATGGGGCGGGGGCGGGGTGGGAGTGGGGAGAAGAGTTTACGCAAGATCCTTATCACAGTCACAGCTGAGTGATATAGACTCCGGCTGCCCTATGATTTTCTTCCTTGTTTTCTTTCCTAAACTGCCAGGAAATATTGCTGAGCTGCTTTGGAGGAGTGAAGAGTGGCCCAGTGGGAGAAGAGAAACGCTTTAGAAAGGCTTATGCCTGCACTGCTCCTCAGTAACAGGACACAGGAGTGACACCAGCCCTCTGTCACAAGCCTCAGTGGATCACACGTGCCTGGTGAAGAGAGCTCTGTGATGAGAAATCACAACTCTGGGCTCTGCTATTCCTGGTTGGCTTCAGATTGATGCCGAATCCTGAGACGGCCACTTGACCCTCACCGTACCCCTGGCCCGTTCTCTACAAAATGATGACAATGCAAGCAGCTCCACGATTTCCTCTGCCTAGTTTACAACTCTCTCTCTCTTCCTCCTGTGCAGATTCCAAACTGAGTCCTGGTCTCCCATCAAGTTAAAAAAAAAAAAAGCACCTCCAAGTGCCAGCTCCAGATGCAGCCCTGATCTGTGTGCAGGTGTGCTGATGTGAGCCCGTTGCTGTGCGCCTCACCTGCCTGCAGTTTGTCATACCTCTGTCATTCCTACAGGCACAAATGGAGGAGGGTTTTTGGTGTGTTTGTTTACTTTGCACAGGGGGAAAGTCATTCATGATATTTTTCATCTTAAACAGTTTTCCTTTAAACATATGTGACAAATATTCCTCACAGAGGACTTAATAAATAGAAGTTTCCTCTGCCTAGAAACTGAAATACAGCAGCAAAGGTTGAAACTATTTCCTTTTCAAAAATGCCTTGCTTGGGTTGAAATTAGATCTTTAAAAATTCATCTATAACTTTTTGAAGAGCTCCAAATACAAGAAAATACAGCATATATCAGAAAATACTTTGAGATTCATGCACGCAACCTCTGACCTTTTGAGTGTTATTAGAAATTTGCATCCTGTATGTTGTTATGACAAAAAAAAAAATCAACAGATAGGAAACCTTACCAATACTATTGTTCATAAAGTTTCCCTAAGTTCTTTAACTTTCCTCACAAGTTTCTTATGACTCTCTTACGAACTTATATGGATGTTGGTTCTAGAAGAGCAAGTACGTTTCTAAGTCCGTGCTCAAAGCCATCCAGTTTAATAGGAATTAAAAAGGCTTTAACTACAATGACGTTGAAAGAAGCCAGTCATCTCTACCACACAACAAGGCATCACAATAGGATGCTTATACATTACAAGGGAAACATTCAACTTTCAGAGCACTGTAAAAACCATGAAGCTCACAAGTTAGTATTACCATATTCACCTCCTTCACGTGAGCTTTTGGAATGAAAATGATGGGGGAAAGTGTTGGAATACCCCAGAAAATCAATCCTTGGTCCACCCTGATTCCAGTAGGAAAGAAAATAATAGCAACACGATAATGCATGAACTTGCTATTGTAATCCTTTTTCTAAAACTCGTTATTGAGGGAGATGGAAGAAAAATCAGGATTAAGATGCTACCGTGGAGACCTCATGCAAAATATTCTCTTCATTTTTAATACTCCAAATGCCTTCCTTAACCTATAACTGTAGTACAGAAATACGGTTCTCATGTCACCCTCAGCTGTCTTTCAAGAACTCGCTCAGAGTACTTCTGTGTCACAGTCTAGATTGTTACAATGACAACAAGAAGCCATCCCCAGGGACTTCATAACTGCCCCAGATACCATGCACTAAAAGGCTTTGGTTTGTCTTGCCTCCCCTGATTATGCAACATAAGCTAGAAACCAAGAGTAGGGACACACACCACTATGTACGGTGTTTTTTGGTCCCATTTGTTTCTTCTCCTTATGTACTCTTGTTGCCCATGACACTCTTGTCATGAGGGTGAAGGGGCCCCAGGCAAGAAGACCGAGTGTGTTACCATATATGTGACATAAAGAAAATGGAAGATGGAAAATGTGGGTATGTATAAATAATATGCAGTTCTGTTACATGCATAAGTGCACCTCATTTCATACAACGGCTACTTTGCATATGAATCAAATAACATCTTAGAAATGTTAGGGAAATTCAAAATTTAAAAGTGTTCTTTCCTAACAGCAAAAAAGCAAAGAAACCTCTCACCAATAAATCACCCCTATATTTTCTGTTCTCTAAGTTTGGATTAATGTGTACAAAGCATGCATACAAACATACACATGCAACATATAAGTTAAACTTTCTAAATAAATTACCTTCCTCTTTAAAATGCCATTTTTCAAAAAAGCCAGACAGCAAAGCTGAAAGTGAAAAGTAATGTGGCATAATGGAAACAAAACTGGCTTTGGAATCAGAGAGAATGGGTTTGTGCCCAGTCCTACCACTTACTCGCTGTTGTGATGATGGATACTTAATTTCTATACCTCCTTTTCTCCATCTGTAACATGAAGGGTTTGGATTAGATGACCTCTATTGCCCTTTCCAGCTCTGAATCTAAGACTCCATGATAGATTCTAAAGGCAAAGGGGAAATAAGAAGTCAAATACCCAAGTACTATAATAATAAAAATAACAATAATAATTAATTTTCTATAGCACTTTAAAGTTTGCAAAGCACTTTAACATGTATAAGGTCAAGAAAAAAAAAAGAATAAACCAAGCATGTTTTAGAAAAAAGAAAAAGTATTCGAAGATTTACTTTTTGAGTAGAAGTAGGAAAATAATGGGTTACCTATCCTGTCCCAATGTGAAAGTTAACAAAAGTTGGCAAACTTGCCACACCCATGGAAAACCTAGGGGCCATTCAATGTTGTAATATTTCCAATCTTTCATTGATTTACCATGACAAACCACAAATGTCCATTGAGATCTACAAATGCCTTTTCATTCCATAGCATTCCTAAGGCACTCAAAGGGATAATGGTATTCACTGGTATCTTATGATCTCAAAGGAAACCAAATAAATGCATCAGATGCTCTTCTCTATATTGCTATCCCCACTCTCCATATCAGGAATTCCCACTGTGGGGACGTGAACATGAAAAGAGAAACACAGGATGGGGAAAATAAAATCTAGGGGAAAGTCTTTTACAGAAAAGGAGGCTGAAGAACATTTGGAAATTGTTCCCATAAGGCATGTGTACTGAGCAACATACCCCTATGAGCTGTCTAGTAGCCTCACTTGACCTGAATGACAGAAAGTCAGTGTAGATCTATTTCTTTTATTTAAAGATCTGTTTCAGTCAAAGGGCCCAGCTCAAGAAGAGGCTGGCCAAAGAGGAAAAAACCCAATCAATAACTATAGTTTGAGGCCCAAACTTTGGACCAATGTGGTTTTACTAGAAAAACCCTACTGAAATCCCCAGTATTTTGTGATGCTAAAAAAAAAGTATGTTTAGAGGCATAGCTATAGATGCAAAGTTGTAAGGTGCCTTGAAGGTTATCTTGCCTAAAGCCTTCATTTTACAACTGAGGAAAAAGAGACCTAAAGAAGTTTACTTGGCCAAGTTCACACGGGCACTAAATGACAAAACAAGGATGTGTACACAGGTGATCTGACTCTAAAACCAAGGTTTATTCCACTGTACCTTGGTGGCACAGAAAAAAAGCTCTATTTCAGTATAATATGACCTGATGTAAATAACATAATATTAATAACTTAAAATAATTAAACATAATGAAATCTAATATAAACTTACAAATTCATAGATGCTGAGTTCCTAGCCATGATCTGCAGCCAGAGTCAGAACATCTGATTAGCACAGTGCAGCAGAACTAACTGGATATGAAGTCTAGTTAGATTAATGATGATCTAAAGTTAACAAAAAATTTAGGACTTATACTTTTTAAAAAATCTTTTAAATTCTATTCTTTGATGGAAAATTCTGAACAAAGGAGAAGCCCCACTAACCTTCCTAATATAGAGAATATATTTCAACAACTTAGCACTACCATAAATGGAAACCCAACTTTGATTCTGAGATCCACTCTCCTCCCTAGGAAAAATGCAGGGGACAGGGTCACTGAAGAAAGAACATGCTCAGTCCTTGGGGAGGCCAGAGGACAAAATGCACAGTACTCAGCAGTAACACCTGTGAGCTCATCAACTCTGAAGCAAGACAAGTCCAGTTTACTTTTGAATCAGAAGCTGCCTCCACAATCTTTTTTCACATATTTTACCAAACCTTACTGGTTTCTTTATCTCATCCATTTCACACCCCCCCCCTCCACTCTCTTACAACTTTCTCCCTCACTCTGATTTAGTAAAATCCTGAGGAGTGATTTCCAGCAGTCATGTAGTTGAGTTCCCATTCAATCTGATGTGTGCCACCAAACAGAACAAATAGGCCCTGGGAGACCACTACCAAACCCCATTTTAACTGTGAAGCTTTTCCTCGATTTGGGAAGTGCACTGTAAACAGTAAAAGACGACGTGTGAACTTTAGATCACTTTGGTATTTCTGTCTCTTCCTCTACCAACAACCCCTTGTATTTAAAGCCTGAGAATATACAAGATTTAGTCATTTTCCCCAAGCCACTTTACTTCAAACATCATCTTGGCATGGAGGGCCCAATAGTGGATTATTGCTGAAAAAGACTGCCTTGATTTTGTAGCTTTTTCTTCTACCCTTTTTCTTGTTTTCAAGTGTGTTTCAATATGCGTGTGTTTATCACACCTTAAATCTCTTATACCTGAAAGTCACCTGCTTACCAGTCCATCAGCTTCCCTGTCCTAATAAACTTCTTCTCAAAGAAATTTATTAAGTCAGTGGATATTTATTAAGTGTCTGCTTATTCTAGACACTTCTGCTAGGAGCTGGGAGTTAAAGAGACAAAAAACTAGAGTGCCTGAACAATGTGTCCAAAACTAATAAAGTCAGCATGATATAGTAGGTTAAGAGCTGAATTTGGCCTCACACTTAGGTGTGACTGACCCAGAGCAAATCACTGAAATTCTCTGAGCCTCGGTTTCCTCACCTATAAATTAAGGTGTTAAACTCTATGACCTCTGAGGTGCTAACTCTAAACCTGTTATCTTATGATTCTATAATAAGGAAATACAAAATATACATACAAAATAAATAAACACAAAGTAATTTCAGGGTCACCAGCAACTGCAAGTGAGAACAAAAAAAGCCTCCTTTAAGAGCTAGTAATTTTGCTGAATTTTGAAAGAAATCAAGCATTCTAAGAGATGAAGAGGAAAGACATTCCAGGCACGGAGAAGGTACCCCTGCAAAGCCATGGAGATAAGAAATGGAATGTCATAGTAAGAAAAAAATTCTTGGATTGCACCAGCATATTGGTGGTGAGACACTGTACCTAAACTGCTGCTTCACAATGAAACATCATCAATCTAATCTATCTGGAACAAAGTCTAAGATCTGAGTATTTAGGGCTAGACATTATCTTAGGGATCACCTAATGCAATCCCCCATTTTACAGATGAGGTAACTGAAAAGCTTCAGAAGAGAAAACTTGAGTAAATCGCACTGAACATGAGTCTTCTGGGTTCAGAGCCAGTATTCTTTCCTCTGTGTCATGATTGCCTCTTCATTTTTGCTGTTGTTTATCCTTTGTTTTTGAAGAGAACCAATGACATCACAAGGCTATGTCTTAACTTGTGCATTAATTAGATTTAAGTGAAGCAGAGCTGCACAAAAGTAAACAGCCTCACTCTCTCTTTCAGAGTCATTAAAGTCTAGGGGTGAGACAAAAGTCAAAATGATCACTATGGCCCCTGACCCAGTGGATGACCTTTGCATCTTTAATGTCTGACCAATCTCTAAGTGTTTTACAACACCTGCTTCAACCACCTTCATGGACACTGGAACAAATTGTTCTCATCCACCCATCGCTTCAGGGGAAGTCTTCACATGCTTGGGGCAGACATCCCCCTAAGTCACCAAAGGATTTGTGCCAGGCCTATTGGAGGTTAAAAGAGGACTAGCACCTCCCATATTGTATGAGGGCTTGCTGAGCCCTTTTCATCCAATTTTGGTGTCCACATATTACCCAACTCTCACCTGTAGCTCCAAGAAGCTGTAGCATGCACACCAGTCGCATCCCGGTAAAACCATCTCAGCAGACAGGCTAAACAAGGATGAGGGTAACTGACAGGCCTCAAACATGTCAGTGAGTCAGGGGGATGCCTACCCTAAGCTTGTGTGTGAAGACTTCATTTTTAATAGTTTCTCAAAAACACTACTCTATACAATGGACAAATGGAGCTCCTGTCCACCTTGACGTTCCCCACTCCCATTTATAAAATGAGAGAAGGCGGGCTGGGGAGAGAGACTATATATTTATATAAAGTGCAGCAGGGCTACATGTACTGAGATTGGTTGTAGGTAGGGAAGTTATACTGGGGTTCTTAAAGAGGAAAGTCCACTTGTCAGGTGTACATTGGGGGAATAGGTAGACAAGTGAGAGACCAATGTTTCAAGGGAAAAATGTTTCCCTGGCTAAGGTGGCACTGATAATATCATTCATTCTTTCAATATATGTTGACTAAATGCTGATTTTGAAATACAGAGTACCTTCCCTCAAAGATCTTACAGTTTAGTAGGGCAAAAATGATGGATACATGACAATACCTTATATTTATTGGGCACTTCAGTTTTCAAAGTGCGTTCACTCTGAAAAATGTAAAATATTACATAAATGGCATCTTCACGTAACTTTTTCAAGAATCATATTTTATTTTTTAATTAACAGAAATGCTTTCTTTCTCTCCTGCCGGCCTCACCCTATTGGAGGGGCGAGGGGAAGGAAGAAAATCAAATCCCTTTTAACAAATATGCATTACCAAGCAAAATATATTCTCATTGGCAATATCAAAAAAAATTAATTTTACATGTGTGTATATACACACATACATATATACATATACACACATATACATATATACATATATATATATATATACACACACACACATACACATACACACACACACACTCACACACACACACCATCTTTCTGTACCCAGAGTCTATCACCTGTCATGAGGTAGATAGCAATTTTCATCATCAGTACTTGAGAAACATGGTTGTTCAGTGAGTTACATCAGAATTCTTGCAGCTTTCAGAGTTGTTTGTTTTGGCAGTGTTCTTTCTTATGGTATAAATTGTTCTTCAGAGTTCTAAGGGGCAGTTCAAAAGTTATCTAGTGTAACCCATACCCAAATCATGAATCTTATCCACAAGAGGCATAATATATGGTGTGCTACATAGAGTGCTGGGCTAGGAGTCACAAAGACCTAAGTTTGACTCCTCCCACAAACATTTATTAGCTATGTGCCCTTGGACAAATTACTTAACTTTTCTGACTTTCTTTTTTTAAAATTAGTAAAGTAAAAGAGATGGACTTCATGATACCAAAAATCCCTTCTAAATCTAAACCTATGAACATCTCTGACAACTGGCTGTCAAATTTGTATCTAAACATTTCCAGGGACGAGAGACCTATTAACCACTGGAGCAGCCCATTTCATTTTTGACAGCTCTGATAGTTCACAAGTTTTTCCTCAGATTGACGCCAAACCTGCCTACCTGTAACTTCTGATCATTGGCCCCAGCCATGCCCTCTCAAGAGGGGGAGGGAAAAGAAGGAGAATAAATGTATTCTTCTTACTTATTACATACCTATATCTTACGTCCCTTTTCTTCCTCTCTCCCAAGATTGTAAGCTGTTTTGAGGGCAGGGACTAGGTCTTTTTTCCTTTGCATCCCCTTCAGCACCTAGAAAAGTCCCAGGCACATAATAGGTACTCAGTAAATGTTGACTTAAAAATGGATGGGCATCAGGAAAGGCTTCATGAAGGAGGTAACATAACCGAGTTTTGAAAGATAGGTAATATTTCTACAGGCAGAGATAAAAGTGGGAAATCTAAGTGAAGGAAATAGGATTGGCAAAGAAAGCTGTGAAAGCAAGAAACAGCAGCAAGGTGTTTTCAGAGGGACAGCAAAGCCCATCAGTGTTTTGCTGAAGTTCAGAATACACGTGAGAGAAGAGACCAGTAAATCAGGTTGAGGTCAAATTATGGAAGTCTTCTGAATGTTAAACTAAGGGAAGGGTCAGTCCACGTGCCATAGTTTGCTGACCTCTGGACTAAGAAGTTTAGACTTAAGTTAGTAGGCAAGAGGGGGCCACTTAAGTATTTTGAACAAGTGGGAAATCAAAGTTATGGTTTGGGAAGATTAATCTAGCAACATAATGTAAGACAGATGTGATGGAAACAAGAAATTGGGTTGGGGATATCAGCCAGGAGGGGTCCACTCAGTCAAAAGAGCACGATAACATGACTTAGCAGGGTCTGACTAAGGTAAAAACAGAAAAAGAAAACTGAGGAAAAACTAAAGCTATTTCAGACACAAGATGTGTGTGTGTGTGTGTGTGTGTGTGTGTGTGTGTGTGTCTACGTGTGTCTACGTGTGGAGGGTGAGAGGGAGATGGCGTCACATGCCTATGTGCTGGGTGAATGAGAGACTGATGCTGGCATTGCCAGAGCAGGAAATCAGGGAAGGGAACTGATTTGAAGGAGAAAATGATTTGTTCAGTTTTGAACACTAAAGATTTGAATTTAAAACATCACTAATCAAAATGGGGGGAGAGGTTCTTTTTCTCCTTTTTTTCAAAAATTTTCTCTCTTTCTAGGCTTCAGTTTTGTTATCTGTAAAATGAAAGAGTTGGGTTAGATGATGTCTAAGGGCCCTTACACTCTCTAAATCTTTGATCCTATGATCCTGACTGGTGCAAAAGCTCACACAAGCTAGGCTTGGCTCTGGCTCACAAAAAAGCTTTCCACCACTCACCTAGAGAAAATCCAATGCGTAGAAATCAGTGGCAGGAGCGGTCAAACTAGATATTCATAATCTACATTTCTTTAATAGGGCAGAAGTGTATACAAGAGGACACAGGCACTGCCGCCCTGCTAAAGAAATGCAAAATACGAATATCAGATTCCAAGGTTCAGTACAGCAAAAGTGATAACCTGAAGCTTTGAGAAATCATGGCAAACAGGATCAGTGAATACTCAACAAACATCCATATTAAAATGATGGCCTTTTACTTCAAGGTCTTAATATGTTGGAAGAGAGGTTAAGCACAGTTTCCTCATTGTTTATTTAGCTCCTGCATTTATTTATTATTTTTCATGTTTAATTAAAAAACACTTCTACTTTAGGCAAATATTTCTTTTTTTCCCTTTAATTACCTGACAAACGGTCGTATAGCTGCATAAATTTTGCCGGAGGTTAAAGTTGGAGTGGAGCCTAATCACTAACTTGAGACATTGTTCCAGCCAACTTGAGCAGAACACATTTGTACTGTGAGTCTGAACAATGGTTCAGCAAAGGAGTTAAATACTATTTTTGCTCTTTGTTGATTCTGATTAACCCCTTTCTGGTTATTGGGGGAATTGTGTTTCCTTTCTTCCTACTGCCATTGCACATTTAATCAAGAGACTCCATCATGGAGCACTGTTCACAGGCAGACCTTGTATTCAGCAGCCCACTCCAACAGTGACCCCAGAGTTATGTTCAGAAGAAGGCTCAGCCTTTCCTGTGGTTTTCTTAAAGAATTAAGGAATCCAAAGTACAACCATTGAAGTGGGCATAAAAGTCAATAGAAAAGAAATATAGGTAAAAAACTATGTCAAAAATGCATATTACAAAATGAAAAACTACTATGGCAAGCAGGTGTAAGCTAAGAAAATTCAGGTATTATTGAAACTGACTGTGAAAAAAACGAATCCCAAGGCCAAACAGAAAAAATGTACCTTTAAAGTAAAAACAAAAAACTGTTTTAAAAGACACTATTCAAAATCCTCAGATTCAGGTATAAAGTCTCTAGGCTTGCGTGTGTGGTCTAGGTGATCAAAACTCTCGTCTTATCCTACAATTCAATCTAGTAATAAAAGCATAATGCACTAGAAGCCTGAATTCATAACGGCTGGGAAGTTTCACTACAATCAAATGATCTCACTGGTGAACCATCCAGGATTCCCCAAAGTTTGAAGCTGTTCTTGTAGGGTCAAGTGTGCTATCTTCTGCAACTGACAAAGCAGTTTGGATGGGTAGGGAAGCAGCTACTTTTTCCATTTAGGGAAGTTTTCCCTCATTCAAATTCACTTTTCCTCTCTACAGAGGGAAGAGAGAGAGAGAGAGAGAGAGAGAGAGAGAGAGAGAGAGAGAGTGAGAGAGAGAGAGAGAGAGAGAGAGAGAGAGAGAGAGAGAGAGAGAGAGAGACAGAGAGAGGCATGACATAGTAGAAAGAGCAGTACTTTAAGTCAGAAGCCTTGTATTCAAATCCAAGCTGTTTCTTACTAATGTTGTAACCTTACACCAAGTGCCCCAATCTAAGTCAGTTTCCTAATCTACAAAATAGGGAAAATCAATGAACACAAGATTAATCAACATGTATTTATTAGGCACATATAACCAGGCCCTGAGCTAAGGATATGAGGGCAAAGAATGAAACAATGTATACTCAAAAGGAGCTGACTTCCTACATATCCCAAGGAGTTATTGGGAGGAAAGAATTTTAGAAACCTTCAAGGGTTATAAAAATAAGTTATTACTATTAGCATCTACCCCACAACCAGCAAATGTCAAAATGGGTAAGAGAAAGCTGCTATTAATAATTAATTCTTCTATCTGCCCTGGCTAAATAAGAAACTAAAAATTCAAAACAAAAAAACCTCATAATTTTTGATAACAGATATACAGACCAATTTATGCAAAAACAGAGGTGCGAGTGCCAGACCTAATTAAAGGCCTATCAAGAAATAGTATCTCCTAACTGTTCAAATGTGAACCTTATAAGATGGTGCAAGGCAGCTAGGTGGTGCAGGCCCATAGAGCTCTGGGCCTGGAGTCAGGAAGGCCTACATTCCAATCTGGCCTCAGACACTTACTAGCTGTATGACCTTGAGCAAGTTACTTAAACCTGTTTGCCTCAGTTTCCTTAACTAGAAAATGAGGATAATAACAGCACCCACCTCCCAGGATTGTTGTGAGGATCAAATGAGATAATATTTATCAAAGGACAGGCAATATACAAAATAGGCACTACATAAATGTTTCACTCCCCTCCCCAACTTGAAACTTTCAGTACATTACACATCTCTTTCTGCTTTTCCCTAGAACTATCCACACAATAAAAGTTGTGAAAGACACTAAGCATGTAGTCCTGAAGCACAAACCTTGTCTATAATTACTGATTTCATCCTTATGACAAGGGAGCTTTAATGAATTGGGGCCACGAGCATTTAGACAACAGGAGGATGAGAAAGCTCCTACTGCAGGAACATTGAAGTGAGCTGACCATAAGGAAGCAAAGATGGGGGGATGGGAATAAAGAGGCGAGATCAGCATAAAGCAATGTAATACTCAGCTGAAGATCACCACAGAGGAACAAAAGTAGACAAACTATGTTGGAGAGCCACAATCAGAACTGATGTGGTTCAGCTGGAACAAGAAAAACCATCAAACAGGAAGGAGAAGGAGCAATAAAGAGCCATTAGTTCTACAGGAAACAGAAATGCCTGGTCTTTAGATGAAGAAGTCCTTTTATCCCATGTGGAATAAGATCTTCCACTACAATCCACCTCTGATGCCTCATTATGTTGTGGAAGTGACCTTAAATTCTCTAAGGCTTACCCAGAGGAGAAAAGACTTTACTAGGACCTATTGAGCTGGCAAGTTTTGAGTTGAGGCCTAATGATGGACTGTATATGTCTGCTGTTTTGAAGAGCAGCTTTAGTGTAAAGAAACGGATCATTAGATGAATTTTTTGGCAACAGGAACATAAGAAGACCATCTAGGAAGGCATGGAAGGTCTACAGTCTATGTTGGTGGAGGAATTACCCAAATAAATTCCATTAGAAAGTCTTAAGAAAGTAATAAGAAAGTTCATCTGTCTTTCAAGCAAAATGCATCATCTTTGACAGACAAAAATACATACATACATGTATATAAAACTCAAGGGGGAAAAGCCAGGAACTTAGGTGTCTCACCTTAGGATAATGCTTGGATTTGTCAAAGGGAAGCAAAGACATTTTTGTTTTAAATTCTATGCCAAAAGTTTAAACTATTGGCTCTTTTAGTTAATATGACAGCTCCTTCAGGGGAGATTTCATTTGCCTTGAATGCAGGGGTTAACATCTTTCAAAGCCCTCACTATATTGACATGAAAAGATGGGAAAACAAAAGAAAGAATATGTTCCAGGGATTAGAATTTAGGACTTGGTATAAAAAAATCCCAGATTCACATTCTAGGTTTTATACTGCCACAAGTTGCTTTATCTCTGTGTATCTATCTTTCTCTGGGTAACAACAGGCCTAATTCTCCCAACACAGTTTCCCTTCTGCACACAAAACTCCAATGCAAACACTTCAGAGGAAATTTAGTGGAAGAGAACTAGCAACTTCCAAGTGACGTGCCAAAATCACACAGGTATAAAGTGGCAAAAATGGCCCTTAAACTCAGGTCCCTTAACAACTTGTTCAATGCTCTTTCTACTACACCATGCTGCCTCCCTTGCTAAGAACTTTCAAACATTTAGAATAGAATTAAAAGCATTTAATTCCTTGGGTTGTAGTAACTGAATGAAAGGAACAGAGATTATAAGATCTTGCTTTGTCCATTGTTCATCGATTTTGACTCAGTGGAACAAAATTCAATATTAAGCGCTCTCCTCAAAGACATCTTCCATACATTTAAAATTATACAAGGCTATGGCAGAAGTGTCTACGGAGATAGCTTTGTTCAATAATCCACTACAGACTGACATGAAACATGTTCACCTAAGGTGGAAGCAATATAATTAAAGACATTTTTCACAGAGTCCAAATAGAAGGATTTCCTCTAGATGACAAAGTTCTCCAATTGTTCTCTTTTTTACAGATGACAGTGTACTAACTGCATGGAGACAGACAGTGATATGAAAATTATTAGTTTAACTGGAAAAACAAAGTGGATGAAAAGTTAATATTCCTAATAAAATATGAATGTTTATACACATGAGTGCATATACACACAAGTGTGTGTACAGATACACACACAGAGAAATTGTATTTAGAGTGTGGGCTGGATTCAGAATAGAGCAGGAAGAGGAAAAAACACTAAATTAAATTGGGGAAAGTTTAAAAATATTAAGGAACCCAGATGAAAGTTTCTAGCATGTTTGGCAGATCCTCCATAGAGGATTTATGGATGGACATAGAGAAGGATAATACAAGATGAAAAGATATATGGAGGAAGGTTGAGCTATAATGGGAGAATGGAGAATCAAGCCAACGAGATCACCATACACACACTGAAGTACAGATGATGTAGATATAGATAAATGTAGATCTCGTCTAGGCACTGAGAGAAAACAATACCCAGAAATAGAGAAAAATGATGGGATAACATGTGCATAGTGTTTCAATGATCACCAGATCCTTACCACTAAGAAATTCCATCCCTTTAACATTAATAATCCGTTAATGATTTTATATGGTTATAAATAACAGCATGGCACAATCTTAAAAGAATCAAAATTACAAATAACCCAAGAGGACACAGAAAGACATATGGTAGACATAAATATGCTATACCATATTACCATTAGTGTATAAGCAATACTGTAAAAGAAAAATATCTAGCTGGGCCTGGAATCAGGAAGACTCATCTTCCTGAGTTCAAACCTGGCCTCAAGACACTTACTAGCTGTGTGACCCCCTGGGTGAGTCACTTAACCCTATTTGCCTCAGTTTCCTTCTCTGTAAAATGTGCTGGAGGAGGAAATGGCAAACCACTCCAGCATCTTTGCCAAGAAGACCCCAAATGGCGTCATGGAAAGTCAGACATGACTGAAAAGCAATTCGAACGACAATGAGGACACGTACGAACAGAAGACAGGTGGGCTAGTCAGGCAGTAAAAATTGGAAATCAATGAATAGTTCAAGTTGTATGCTAGAACGCCAAATATATTATAAATAATCTATGGAAAACCTCCAATATGCTGAGTATATTCTTCACAGAAAATCTTAGATAAAAAGTCCTTAGGTTGAGAAGGTGTATGGGGTGTGGGGGTGGGAGTGGGAGGGTGCAAGGGGATATGATCAGCACTAGTGGAAAGAGTATTCATACTAATAAGATCACAGATCCAGAAACACATGCTTAGAGTAATCCTATTACGGAATACCATGGACTCATTAAGTATTATAATTTATAATACGTTTCTACAAATCAATCAACTTATCACTTTAAGTGGGATAGGAGTCTAAAATACCCAAATGCGTATTGTACTCCACAGCAAAGTAAGGGGAAGGGGATAAAAAAAAAAGGGTGGATGATAGAAGGGAGGGCAGATAGGGGGAGGAGGTAATCAAAAGCAAACACCTTTGAAAAGGGACAGGGTCAAGGGAGAAAATGGAGTAAAGGGGGACAGGATAGGATGGAAGGAAATATAGTTGGCCTTTCACAACATGAGCATCGTGAAAGTGTTTTACATAATGATACATGGGTGATCTATGTTGAATTGCTTGCCTTCCCAGGGAGGGTGGGTGGAAAGGGAAGAGGGGAAAGAATTTGGAACTCAAAGTTTTAAAAGCAGATGCTTAAAAAAAATTTTAAAAAGTTGGTGTTTTTTTGCATGCAGCTGGGAAACAAGATATATAGGGAATGGGGCATAGAAGTCTATCCTGCCCTACAAGAAAGTAAGGGGAAAGAGGATGGGGTGGGGGGAGTGGGGTAAAAGAGGGGAGGGTTGACTGGCAATCAGAATATGTGCCATCTTGGAATGGGGGGGAGGGTAGAAATGGGGAGAAAATTTGTAACTCAAAATCTTATGGAAATCAATGTTGAAAACGAAAATATTAAATAAAAAAGATTTTCAAAAAGAAAAAAAAGAAAATACCCAAATGCAAGTTTTAGTTATCCATGTCATTCAAGGGATGACCCCCTCTGATTACATAGGTAATAGAACTATATACTATATATAATTTTGAGTTGCTTCTTCCTTACATTTCAGCAGCTACTGCACAGTTCTTAAGTATGCAAAAAAAAATCAAGGGATTAAGTCCATGATTTTGACAATATTTAAAAATATACCAATAAAAGATTTAAAAAAAAAACCCTGCATCCTAATAAACAAAACCAACAGATCATAGCAATAGGTCAGATAGGAGTATTTTTCAGGTTGTAAGATCGTTCTTTTTCAATGTGTAGTATGGTACACCTAGGCCCCTCAGCTTCAATTCTTGAGACTTTTAAACTAATAAAGATACATAGGAAGCAGTCAGATAGCAGTGATAGCTTCTACTGATATGTATAAACATACAACTGACTGCGGTGTTGGAATTTTTTTGCCAAATATTGCTTAAAGAAAAATAAAAATGTATAATATTCATAGCCAAATAGTCTTAACACTCAAGTGAATGTTACTCTTACATTCTGGTAACCCTGCCCTCAGAAGTACATTTATCTTGGCCAAACTCATCTTGCAAATCTGAATCAAACAATTATAGTGAGATATGCAATTGGAAGTAAGACTATAATACATACCTCTTTCACATGTAAATTACCCAAAATTGGACTACTCATCTTAAAAAATATAGTATTTTCATTTTTATATCAACTTTTTAACAGTCGTTTTGGATACATCACTGATATGATACAAATGGGAACCCTGTGGACATGACCATGAAGCTACATAGGTAATGTCATGTGCATAGACACATAGACCACAGGAGTTTCTAAAATTACTTAGAATTACAGCTTTAAAAAAAAACCAATCCATTAAGAACTTACTGAAAAGTTTGCCTAAGGCTTGTTTAGAGGCTATTGCTGTTACATTATATATAAAAGAACCCAACTTAGTGTTTTGGGTTTTTTTTTAAATCAGCCACAAATGTCACACCAAATAAAAAATAACTTTTCAAAATCTAAAACATAATGTACGACAGGTGAGCTAACATATAAAATATATGATACTGCATTAGGTAGGTCATTTTTTTTAAACTCAATGACACCAAATCAAGATTAAAAATCTAAGATCATAGATCTAAAGCTGAACAGACCTGACAGGGAATCTAGTAAAACCCCTTCATTTTATAGATGTTAACTGAGGCCTAGTAAGGTTAAAAAAAAACTTTCTCAAAGTCACATGGATGATATTTAAACCCAGGTTTGCTGATTTGAGGTAGCTCTCTTCTCACTGTTATGTTGAACAGATAAAAATTTCAAATTAAACACATGTACTGTCAAAACCATTACAGCTAAATGGAAATTATTTTTTTAAGTTAAGCCCAAATTTTTAAAAATTGAGATGTCTACCTTCTAACCAGGACAACTGATCAGGTTTTTCATGTAACCTAAAAAAATACCTTTCTCACTGACTCTCCCTTACATGATAATCAAGAGAAGCCACATCAATTGTGTCTCCTCTGTGCTATCAAACTCAATAGTCCTGCCTATTCAATAGTAAAGCTAAAGTTCCTGAAAATAGGTTAAAAATGTATTAGTCCTTAAATCTATATTGATATTTTTCAAAACTATCTTGCAAATACCTAATATTTACTTCTGTTGGCTCTTTAGACAGGCATCTAGGTGCTGCACTGGGAATGGAGTCAGGATGAGCCAAGTTCAACTTTGACCTCAGATAATTAAAAGCTGTGTGACTCTGGCCAAGTCACTTCATCTGGGTCTGCCCATCAACTGTGAGTGTTTCAGAATACAATGAAGCCAAAAGAAATAACTTCAAATTCTGACTAAGAGAGTTAAGGGGACTAGCCCCTAAAATCCTCTGTTCTTGTTAGGGTTGGGTTTTCCAATTTTTAACCAAAACCCATAACAGTCTCCAAAGGTTCCTTAGAGGTATGTCAGCCGAGTGTGAATCTAACCCTAACAGAATCATCACTGGCATTTATTCAATACCTTAACTCCTGCAAAGGGCTCTACTTACATTTACTCATTGGAGCATCATAACAATGAGGTAGGAGAGCGATTATGATTCCCACTTTTCAGATGGGGAAACTGAGGTCCAAAGACCTTTAAGTGACTGGCCCAAGGATACACAGGTATTAAAAGTGGTAAGATGCTCTCATAGCAAAGAGCAATGCACTTGGTCTCAGAGGAACTATGTCGGGTCCTGGCTCAGGCACTTATTGGTGTGGTGTGACCACACCAAAATTACTTAAATTTCCTAAGTCTCCATTTCTATATCGGTCAAATGGAGATCATAGAATTATAACTTTAGAGCTGGAAGGTAACTCAGAAGCCACCTTATCAAAGAAGAAACAGAAAGATTAGGTGGCTCAGTGAACAGTGCAACCAGGCCTGAAGTCAGGAAGACCTGAGCTCAATTTTAGCTTCAGCCATGTACTAGGTTGAGTGACCTCAGACAAGTCACCTAACTTCTGTTTGCCTCAGTTTCCTCACCTATAAAATTGAGGGTAATAATAGCACCTACCTTCCCAGGGTGACTGTAAGGATCAAAGGAGATAATATTTGTGAAGTGCTTAGAACAGTACCTGGCACACAGTAAGTGCTATATAAAATTTCATTATGATGATGATGATGACGATGATTTGTCCAAAGTCACACAGCTAGTGAGTAGATAAGGCAGGAGATGAATTTGGGTCTTGCTAACTTCCAAGTCCAGTGCCCTACATTATCTATCCCGAAGCGCTGGTATGAGGAAAGTATTCTGTGAATTACAAAGCACTGCATGTAACATGTATTTTACACACAGTAAAACTGTGTGTAAATCTCATATCCACTAGATGTACTGATCTGCAACCTTTGGAAATCAGTTAAAAAAAAAAACTAGTCCTTGACTTTGGGCTATACCTGTGAAGCCCTAATACGCTCGTATGTAGGAAGAATATTGCACACTCCATTTCCCCTGCAGCTCCTCACTATGTTCTAAAATTCTAGAAGACACAAAGAAACCATATATATAATGGTAGAAGGACTGAGCTCCAAACTAAACCCTAACAATGTCCTCCCTCCCTTGTCTTTTCAAAATCTCTACTTTACGCTATGTGCATGTTTTTAATACCATCCCCTTCCAAAAAAAGACCAAAAGACAAAGGGAGAAAAAAGATATTTCCTTTTCCTCCTTATCCAGCGCCTCCCGGCCCCTCCTCACATACACAAGAGATTCCCTTCACTGTCCTGTACTTTTATCATGATGGTATTTCACACTGGCAAGCTATGGTGAGCAGTGCTTTCATATTCTCAATGCACTGTGTAGGAGTGATGACTGAGGGCCCTCCAGGCACCTCCAATGCGTTGCTGTCACTTCTAGTCACTACTCAAGTAGGCTAAAGCCATACCTGTTATGACAAGAATCAGACACTTCCAGGCACCACACCTCTGCCCCTACAAAACATACTTTGAAAAGGTATGAGCCACATAGGGAACGTTTCAGGTGTTGCCAAGGAAAGGCAGTCTTGTCTATAAACAGCACAAAGGCAAGGGAAAAGAATCAGCCCAAAGATACAATTATATAGAGGACTTCTCAGTTAGCTCAAAGTACAAATAACTGTTCAACTTCCACAGGAGTTCTCCTTGTGCATGGTCAGAGATGGGGGGAGATTAAGATACTGTTTGACCAGGCTAAAGTGGGTTTAGTTGTCAGCCTAAACCTGCCATCTGGTGTTAAGATACAGCAGATCGCACCCCAGATGTGTTCCTTCAAACAAATCACATCTTTTTTTTTCTTACCCCTTTTTCTTTTTCTGTAAAGGGAGAGATGCCTGCCAAAGATGCAAATCAGCAGTTTACTTAAAGTAGAACTCCTGTTAATTAGTACAGTCAGGCTAACAGGTATGTAATCTAACACACGTGTAAACTGCCCCCCCACCAAAGTCACTAGTTCTCAAAAAAAAAAAACACCTTCTGCCACCTGAATGTTTTTACTCAGCAGAAAAACATTTTTCTGCTGAGAGAAAAGTAATTGTTGGCTACTTCCCGACCTTAAAAGTTGGTTCATCTAAGTCATCTGAAAGCCATTTCATTTGAAAAATGAAATTTGTTTCAGTGGAGTGCAGTTCTGAAATCTCTGTCTTCCTCTTTTATTTTTGCCTCAATATCTCATTCCACAATTGGGGTGGGGAAGGGTTATACAGTGCTATCATTTGCACCTCATTAGTCTTGGGCTGGAGCTTTGAGAAAGCTGATATTCCCTCTAAATTTTTACAGATGCTTCTAGTTTACCAGTTCATGACTGCACTACTAGGAAAGACTTCCTGCCACTAAACTGCTTGCTGGCATGGAAGATGAATTTCAAAATCCCTGAAAAAAGTAAACCTTTGTGGTGTTCACTTAACTTTCTTGTGTGTGTGTGTGTGTGTGTGTGTGTGTTTGTGTTGTTTTTTTAGTACATATCCCACCACCCCATCCCCACCCCCAACAAAGTAAAAAATTCTTTACTTAACTAATGAGCCTCAAATCCACAGAAACATTTCTTCAAAACTACAGTTCATCTTGATATTAAAACTTCACACACACACACACACACACACACACTTGCTGTTCATTAACAGAAAGGTATTTGTGAAGGTGCCTGTGGTATAAATTATGGTTGTGACATGTTTGATAAGTAGCAAGAATAAGTCAACCACAGACAGTGTTCTGCCTGAACCTAGATATTTCCTTTGATTTCCTATATGCCAGCTGCAAAATCCTTCAGGACAGAGACAGGGACACTCTAGAATAGGACACCCCTTATGCCCCATTTTGGATGATTTTTTAATGATTCCAGAGTTTCTCAAAGTTCAGAGCAGGTGACACTGGTCTGTTCTTAATCTTTAGTGCTTTAGTAATGTTAAGGCTAATGACGAGGGACACAAATCCCCTGATGGAAGTGAATGCATTCCAAGCTCCCCGACCCACTCAAAGCAGTAATCCCCTGCAGCTGGAACTTACTTACCACCATGCACAGCTAATACATTTTTTAAAAGCTAGTCACTGGTGACAAATGTAAACTGGACTGAGCAGCTCCCCCTTTCCCTTGCCTCCCTCCCCCATCCCTCGATCTTCTCTCATAACCCAGAGCCTTGCTGTTCCAGTGATGGATACGACCTGCCTTTTAGAAGCACCCAGCCTGTGCTGTATAGCTCTGCTCTAAGTGACTAGAAGGGTTTAAAAGCATCTTCAGCTGTCAGACTATAACAAAAACAAACCAAAAGAAAAAAAAATCCTTAACACAAACATTTCACAACTGAGAAAACCATATTAGTTGGCCTATCACTGACATTTTG